>NW_005842212.1:1315441-1327831 GCF_000455745.1 Alligator sinensis | reverse complement strand
GATTGCAAAATAAAATTAAATAAAACAACCCAAAACAGAAGCAGAGCAATCCCAGCCTCTCACATCATTAACAGAGAAACATGGACAATTTGGACACTGTACATGGTGCATGCATTGTGCGGATAAGCAGGCAACTTCAGCTCCAGGGACCTGATGAACCGGCGCTACCAGGAAAGTCATTTCTTCACGTTATAAATAAGAAGCACTGAGCCAAAAAGTGCATTCTGCGGTCCTGCATGTTTCATTACATAACTGACTGGGAGGGAGCACGGGGCATCGGGGTGGATGGCATGTAACTCAGCATCAGCTCATTTTAGAAAACCCTCAAATCAACAGAAAGAAATGCAATCTTTTAAAAGGGAAGGCTGATTTTAAGTGCTAAGGATCAAGAGATGTGGGTTCTACTTCCAGGACTTCAACAGACATCCTCTGCGACCCTCAGCCAATTTTTTTGACATTTTTTCTTTGTGCTGACAAACGAAAGCAAAGGAAGTGAACACCCCTGCTACTTTCCACTCGGATTATTCAGTTCATAATCTGGTCGGCACCAACAGCGGTAAGGTAGTTTCCTGCACCCTGCTGGTCTGCTTCAGCCAAAACCTGGGCCATTTTTCTGGACAGGAACCTTCGTTCCATTCATTTTGCATTCACAATACGCATTTCTGGTGCATATTACTTCAGGAGAGCTTTTCATTCGATTGTGTTTCCTGCTAGCTGGAGCCAGCAACCACCCTCAATGAGGAATTTCCTGACACAGGGAGAGGAAGAGAAGATGCCCAGCAAACTTGTCCAAAACCCTTACTCAAGTCAGTAGCTTGGCATTTACCTGCCATTTGTGCTTTTGAAATTCTCCCCATTAAGATGAGAGCAACTTTAGATTGGACTTTGTTGCCTAATTGTTCCTCACAGTATAGTGGTGTTTCATAAACATCCTTTTTTTTCGCCCTTGGCCCCTTTTAAACAAATGTGCTGAACATATCCAATGCCCTTTTCAATTGACACAGTAAAAGAAGAAAAGGGAAAAGAAAGACACTCTTGTAAAACAAAGGAGAGAGAGAGAGAGAGAGAGAGATTTCAACTGAAAAAGCAGCAAACATTTGTTCAGTGTCTCATTGCTAGAGTATCCAAAATAGGTTTTCTAGTAAAAAGCCACAAGTATTATCCTACTGTTCAAACTTTTGGGAAAACAAAATATTTTTTTAAAACCAACCAACCCCCTCACCCTGTCTCTAGGAAGCTGGTTGCTGAGCAGGGTTCTACACTGCAAGGTGATCTGAACCGCAAGGGTTGAGACTATACTGAGCTCAGGCTAAACAGTGGCACACATGATCATGTAGCTTCATTATCACTTGGGTTAAGGACAGAAGTTGCATATAAACCAGCATAAGCGATTGGAAACCAGTTCAGATCTGTAACACTACAGAAGTTCTGTGCACATGAACCTCTTTCAAAATGGCCAAAACCGGTTTAAGATAAACGTGGATGAATGTACATTGGACTTAACCAATTTAGGTCAACTCAGTTGATTGAACTTCTGTCCTAGACCCCCTCCAGATTCAAGTTAACTCACAGTCCTCCAGCATCCCAGGATGCTTTGCACTCCCCTGCAAACCCCACCTTGCAGGGTGGGCAGGCTAGCCTTGACCCACACGGTCTGCTCCAGCCCAGCAGGGAGGTGTACTCTAGCGCCCCCTGGCTTCTGACCTGGGTCACTGCAGGCATGTGGCTACATTTCCAGAATCAAAAGCGAATGTCTGTTCACTGCTTATCAGTTCAATCTACACAGCTTAGACTAACCTGTGAAGACTGAATCGATTCAGCCTTGGGTTTTTTGATGGTCTATACTTAGCCTTGGAGAAAAACACCCTGGTAGGAGATGATCTTCAGGCCTGCTTTTAAAAGCATCATCCATGATGAGTAATATCAAGGAAAATACTGAAAAAACCTGGCCCTTAGAAATCACAGAACAGCAGGGCTGGAAGGGACCTCGGGAGGTCACGCAGTCCAACTCAAGGCAGGGTCACCCTTGCCTGACTAAAACAATCTCAGTCAAGGGTCTGTCTAACCCAGAGGTGGGCAAAATGCCAGATCCGGCTGATGGCCAGACTCCATTTCCCAGCAGCCCCTGCCCATGTCGCTGTGACTGGTTTCCATGGAAATCCCAGTAGCGGCAGCACCAGGGTTTCCGTGGAGACCGTTCCCAGCAGCACCGGCAGGGCATGCAGCTGGACAAGGAGCTGCTCCGGGGCTGGGACTAGGATCTTGCCCCAACTCCGGATCATGCCGTCACCCCCACAAGATCAAAGCCCTGGAGCAGCTCCCCAGCCTAGCCACTTGGACAACACACATCTTTCCTGCTTTGTAGAGCCCAATTAACCTGCGTGCAGTACTGGGAGAGCTGATCTTGCCCTGCATGACCCTGCATTGTCTCACTGTGGAGAAGCCTTACTTCAAGATGTGGCTGGAGCAGAGGGACAACTCCAGTTAAGAGTTTCCATTGAGAGCACAGCTCCACGACCTACAAATCCTTTGGAAAGCAGCCCACCAACCCTGCCAAGTGCTGTTGTGATCCCAGTTAGTTACACAACTCCTTCCCCTTAATAGCTCAATTAAAAAAAAATATTAGGGAAATTTAGGGTAACAGCTCAGTGCTATAGAAAAGCTGGACAAGGACTCTCATGCTGTTAGGAGACCAGGTTTCTGGTTCTCCTCTTGCATTTTTCCCCCAGCTCTGGTACACAAAGGCAACACAGACATAAAAAGCAAATCCTCGTGCTTTGAATACTGGCTGCTTAAGCAATATTTCCTCTAGCGCTTGTTCTCTGCTGCCCCCCTGCCAACCATACACAAGATTGTGCAGTCAACACTGAATGCGATTCTCTTCTGGGAGACCCAGAGCTGTGTGTGTCAGCAGCAAAACACTCCTTGGATGTCGTGGGACAGTTGAGAAAACTGCTGGGCGTTTTTCAGCAGGCCATCCTCAGCGCTCTCCACACACTCCCGACCTTTCCACTCTGCTTCATTTCCTGCCCTGATTTCAGAGATAGCAAGCTTGAGAAATCAGCTGGGAAAAAGCAATATTCCCAAAGTAAAGCCTCCTGTCCCCCCGCGGGGGCTGGGAGAGAACACGTCTTGAAATCCACCAGCGACAAACTTTCTGCACACAACAGAAATGGGTCGTATGTAAAGCTGCATGGTAGGCTAGGCTCCGATAACAACTTTTCCATCAAGCTATCACATATTATAACTCTTCCTCCCCTGCAAATGGCTCTTGTACAGAAAATGGACCTGGCAGATGAAGCCGGCGCTGCAGAGCTGAAAGGAGGAATGGCTTTGGGCAGCAGGTCAGTTGAAACCTTGCCAAACAACTGTGGGTCTGGCAATTGGGTCCACTTGTGAAGAAAACAGTTCACTTGTCTTCGCCTTGTCAGGCACCAAGCAAGATCAATAACCGGAGGGATTCAGAGCTGTGCAAACCCTCCCAAAAGCATCTTGGAACCATCTTGCAAATGTGATGGTAATGCAGTGTGGGGGCCTCCTTAAATGTCACTGCTCATAACTAATATAAACCACTGCCACCCTACAGGCCAGGGCTCATGTGGGAAAATACAGAATTCATAATGGGACTATAAAAAAAAAAAAAAAAAATACACCCACACACACATGTACATACACCTACCAGCTGCCCTCAACAGCTCTGTTCTCAGTAGTTATTTAGTGTCCTCAGCACTACTGATGCTCTACCACCACCCAGGTAGCTGGACTTCAACAGCGGGCAACAGCAAATCAAAGCTTCATGCCCCTACTTCAGCCATACCAGGCTCAGAGAAGAGAACAAAAATGAGAGTTTCTACCCCAGTCAATGTGAAAGCGTTTAGTGTCAGTATAGCCACCACAAGGAAAAGTGTTATTAGGTTGATTGCCAATTCTGGCAATTTTATTGCCTCTCTCGTAGTCCTATACACTTATGCTTCAAAATCCCAAATCCTAGAGCCATGGGATTACATGATAATTTCAGGGTGGAGTTACATGTTACATTCAATCTGTGGCCTGTTAAATGGTATTAAGGTTAAAGTGTGCTGTGAGCAGTCACATGTTAAGGGTTAATATGGTTTCTTGTCTCTCAGCTCTAATTTGCCACTAGACAGCTGGGGAGCAGGAGCATAGGTAGGAACCAAGACACCTAGGCTCCCTCCCGGCCCTCGGTGGTGGTGGAGGTGGGAGGAAGGTCTGACGGTTGAAACCAATGCATCCTGGGATGCTAAAGGACTGCAAATTGCTCATTTTATCTCTGTGGAGTAGACTGAAGTTATCCCGACACGAACCAGGTAGCACAGCCCAGAGTTGACCTCTGCCTGAAGTGGTGCAACTGAGATGCTCAGGGGGCATTTAGCAAGTGTTAACGAGCTTTAACATGCAGAGCCCCAAGTTTTAAGTGCCCTTTGTGTGGTTTAAGTGTAACATGTAACTTCACCCTCCACTTTCCATCCATGGGGGCAGGGGAGGCGTAAAAAAGTTTTTAGCCCTCAGTGTTGTGGAGTAAAGCTTGAACTTATGACCCGTGTCTAACCCTAAAGGCTCAAAAGGCAAGTAAAAAACGTCCAAAGGGTGTTCTTAACAAACCTCATGATTTTTTGAGGCTTTGGGGTTTAGCACTTCTGCCCATCTCTGACTAGTTTAAAACTGCAGAGGCATGAGATTGCTACTTGAACATGTAATAAATACTACATTTCCCCTATGCTATTTGGGTATTTTCCACCTTTACACATGCATCCAAGAAGCAACAGCTGGACCATGTATCTATGCTTACAACTGCTTTCCTACAAATCAAAACTAAATTGAAACAACAGAGCTCTTATTAACAGCTGGCACGAGCTGAACTGAAAGCAGGGCTGGACTGGAGATGCACGATCCCAGATCATACAGCACAGCGCACCACTTCGTGGGGGGAACGCCATCTATCTGAGAATGGGCAAACACAGCAATGCCCCTCGTAGGTGGACGATTCACAGATGGGACACAAACTTCAACCAGAGCTGGTTTTGCGTGTTTGTGCTTGACATCAAACATTTTACGCAGCTTTTACCAGAGTAATGGAATACAGAAACTGCTATAAGTGGTGGATTACAGAAAATGTAGAGGCTCTGCACTGCGGCTCCAATTGCCTAGCCGTGTTGTGGGTTGAAATATCAAGGGCTTAAGGCTAACCAATGCATTTTTTTAAAACTAAATGCATGTAGCACCCTCTCTGTCATTACTGAGACCAGCATTGAAAGTGGGGTGTTTTTGCAAAAATAACGCACCATCTGACAGCAACAGAAGAGATAAGGAATTTGCAAGTGATAGTGAAGCAAATAGCGAACACTATTTATACAGGACAGATGACTCTCTTCCTGTAATCTGAAACAATAATATACAGTAGTCATCATTACACAGCTGAAATGTCTGGGTTTTTGGCTGGTATCCCTTGTTCTTCCGAAAAATAAAAGGTTGGCTGTCTCTAATGAAGCAGTATAAAAGAATGGCTCTGAGCAAGATCTCAAAAAACAGGAATGCTGCAGAGTTAGATGTTATCGTCTGGAGCGCGTTGTATAAGACGGGAAAACAGTGACATCATTGCTGCCATTGAGCTCAAAAAGGAAAACACATGATTTCTTCAAAATTAAACATAATTGCTTGTAATTCACACCAAACCTTGGAGCAGCCACCCAGCGAACCAGTGGAGATGAAAGCAATGCAGCCCTGGAGGCTTCCATCCCCTTAACGCTGGGAACTGCACAGCTACAGCTAAACACGCGAGTGAAAATCCCTCCCTCCTCATATAGGAAAAGCAATAAAGTTTCATTGCATTTCAGCAACAACACCTCTCACATTTAAGACAGGTTGGTTTGGGGTTTTTTTAAGGTTGATTTAATCACATCCCAAGCTCCTCTAGCTTCACCCCCTACTTTCTGGCAACTTTATAACATGAAAGGTTATTTCACAGATGATATTTAACAGAAGGTTGTTTAACAGTGGACCCTTGCTAAAACCAGCACTTGTAAAACACCATCCCAAAAAATCACAACTGAAAATGGATTTGCAGGTTGCTAGCAGATGAAGTAAGGGAAGAAAATGTCAGGATGGCAGCATCGCAGGCCAGTGACCAAGCACCCTTTTAGCCAGTGGTCCTGATGAAATGGGTGCCAACATTCACTGATCTCCACAATGACTCCCCCTCCATACTTTAGGGCAAATGAATATAAATAAGGTCTTACTGTAGCAGGACCATCTAGCTAAGTAGAAGACACCAGGAAGCTACTGTCTGGTTCAGGATGATCTAGCCTGTCACTTAGCTCAAAGGCTAGGGACCGATGTTACACAAACTGGTTTAAACGATTAGAAAACAAAACAGAAGTTCAGTGCACTTCAACCTCTTTCCAAATAGCCGAAACTGGTCTAAGATAAACCTGGCTGGATGTAGTATCAGACTGAACTGATACAAGTCAAACCAGTTTATGGAACTTCTGTCCCAGACCCCTTCCCGGTTCAAGTTAACACGCAGTCCCGCAGCATCTCAGGATGCTTTGCAGCCTTGGCATAGGCGAAGGGAGAAAATATTAGGGGGGGGAGTAAAACAAACTTAAAAAGATACACACACACACACACACACACACACACACAGGTGTGCACACACAGACACCACCCAGCAGGTAAATGTGTAGATGGGAAGCGGTGTGGGGGGCAGATCGAGGCCCCTGCAGTGAGGGAGGGAGTAGGGCAGAGACGGGGCAGGAGCGAATGGGGCCCCAGAGTGGGTTGTGGGACGGTCGGAGCCCGGGCGGCTTGTCCAAAGGCTTGGGGGGCTCCTGCTGATGTGCGCACCATTGGGAAGGCACAGGGGGCACATATCCTCCAGATCTGTGTGCGGGGCTTCGCGAAGGTGGGCTGCCACTGCGGGATGGGCTCTGCATCCTGCTGCCTCTGCCCCAGCAGCTGCACGATGCCACGTGCCTTCGGCGTGCTGGCTGTGCTGCGTCCCTTGCCCACCCAGCAGCGGGAGGCACATGGTGTCGTGCAGCTGCCAGGGCACCAGCAGTGGGGTGCAGAGCCCAGCCAGCCTCCACGAAGCCCCACACACAAATCCAGGGTGCACATGCCCCCCATACCTGCCTTGGGGTGTGCACAAAGGCAGGAGACCCCCATGCCCTGGATGAGCCGCCCAGGCTCCGACTCCCATGATCCGTCCCAGGGCCCCATTCACCCCAGCCCTTGCCCCTGCCTCTGTCCCACTCCCACCCTTGCTGCAGGGGCCTTGATCTGCCCCGCCACTCATGCCCCTTCCCTTCCTGTCCACACATTTAGCCGCTGGACGCTGCTGCACACACGGCCGGGCTAAGCTGAGCTCCTGGCTGTGTGCAGGCTCCAGCTGCTTGCCTGTACCTGTGCACACCACTCCCTCCATGCTGCAGCTGCCCAGAGTCTGCACCTGGGCTGCCCTGCAGTGCTCTGCACTGCCATCGCTCCCCTGCGTTTGGGGGTAAGCCCCATTAGCCCCGGCCTTCTGCCACCTTTAAGTCCTGGGCTGTGCTGCCTGCTCCAGTGGAGCAGGGCTGGCCCTGCCCCTCTGCTCCATAGCTGGAGCACTATCACAGCTCCCACTGGCTGAGAAGGGGGCCAGGAGGGAAACCCCAGCCCTGGGCATTTCCCTTCTCCAAAGTGTACGCTCTGTTTTCACTGTAACAGCATAGCCGAAAAAGCAGCAGCACAAAGAGAGGCAGCAATAAGACAATGCAAGCCATGCAACCATGCAGAGCTCTAAGCAGGTTGGGGTCCCTGCTTCGTTACAGGTATGTTTTAGTGGAGTATCACAGCATGGAGTCCCCAAGAAGTAATTCCCACCCTTGGTATAATGCATCCCTGACCCTGCTTCCTTGATCAGCTGTGATGTTCAGCAGAGGCCTCTGGGGTCGTTCATAACTTTTGGAAAGTTTCTCCACCTCCACCCATGAGCCAGGCGTGCTCTCTCTCTGGTTTCACAGATATGTAAAATGCAGCAAGCTTCTCTCATGCAAGACGTGTTGCTTGGCCACCTCCTGCTTTGTCACAAGTTATCTCTACCTGCCGCTCTTGCTTCTGAGCACGCAGTTTGTCACTACTCTGGGTACAGTTAAACAGGTCCTACACAACATACAACAGAAGATGGTACTAGGCAGGAAGTGAGAGGGGTTTTCCAGAATGACACAGTCACGGTCACCAGGTTCAGTAAATACAGGCATACGCGAATGAGAAGAACAACACACTTTAATCTGCGGAGTAGCATGCCCCATCTGCAGACCTTCATCTCTCTCGCTAACTGACTCCTAACTAGTTGCTCCCTCTGGGATCATCTCCCAACTCCCACCTCCCTCAGTCTCCGGTTAGGGAACACCTATAAACTATAACTTCTATTTCTACAGGCACAGGAATCACACTGCTACTGATGTTCATTGGGGGAGCAAACGTTTCACTTCTCTTTGAAGGAAACAAGCCTGAGTCTTCGAAGATCTGACCACGCCACATGAACGCAGCTGATGAAATAAGCCTTGAAGCGTCATGGCCATATACCTCTTTCTCTGAAGTGCAACTGCATCCAGGGAGAGCAGAGCCCTGGCTAAAAACAGATGTGCGTCCATCGATAGCCCCTGGACAATTCAGGGACCTCAGCTATACATCAGTATATGCATCAGTAACTTCCCAGCCTTCCTGACCTGGGGCTGCAGTACCTTCTCGGTAGCTGTATACACTTGTGACAACCACTCCAGCAGTTGATCCACCATACCAGACTGGCTGGCTTCTGATCAACTGGGATCAAGGAAGGCAGATGTCAGACAACATTGGCCATAGGGCTAAGGGGAGCTCTCAGGGAGGTGGACAGACTACCACTGCATCTCTAAGGTAACTGCTGCACAGATTTCTGTGCATGGCCTGGGTCATCCTACCATTGACGTGGGTCATCCCAGTTCTGCATCGCTATGTGGTCCCCTCCTAGTAGGCCAAGCCCAGAAGCTGTGCTCCAATGAATGAAGCTGCTCCAGTAACTGCTAATGTCATCATCTTCCTCCTCCTCTTAATATCTCTATCTCTTCTGCCCAAAGCTTCTTGGCTACCAATGCATATGCATCAGTCTGTTTGTATTAATAATCACTCAATCCATGCAGCCGAACAGCAGCTTGAACATAGCTCCGGCTCACAGAAGTTAGATGAGCGATGAGATAACAGAAGAGAAAGCATGGGAATGAGTAAATTTGACACCAAGCCTAATAATTCCAGTGGTTTATGACAGATACTTCACAGTGCACCATGGCCAAAATCTCAGTACATAGAGCAGAGAGAGGAATATTTCACAATGCAATGACCATGTGGGTTACTGTGCACTAACTGGGGGGGAAAAAACCCAACAATGCAAGGTGGATGCAAAGATTTTAGATGGAAATGGCCTAAGTCACCGTAAAAGAAAGTGGTGCAAACATACTGCTTCGGGCAAGTCGTTCCCAAACACAGACCGACAACATCCTTGCAGGGAAATGCATCCTGGCTAGCCCATCCCTCAGTTAGCTTTGACTCGAGCCATGCCACTCCATGTTGTTTCCTTTGAAACTGGCAGTGGTTACCGCAGATATCACAAGTCAATGGGCATAAGGTCACCCAAAGTGGTATACAACGGTCTACAGCAGAAGAGAGAAACCAGAGGTACAGCTAGGAGATGCATGTGCATGCAAAGAAATTGCACAAAATATACCTTACCTCTCTCTCCAAGGTAGAAAATTGTGAAGGGATCTGAATGGCACTATACACCTCGTCAGGCTTCTCCTAACTTTGGAAAAATACAGCATCATGCTCCTAAAAGGCCACTTCTGTTAACAGAGAGAAATTTTCAGGTGTGAAGATCCCTTGGAGGAAGAGAGAGCACTTTAAGCCCCAGACGTTTTGCATTCAGCACACACTGACTCTACCCCTTCTGTCCAAAAACACAGTTCAAATTGATGCGCGCTGTATTGGAACTTAACTGGAGAAAACTAGCTTGTTCATACCAGAGATTATGAAACAAAAGCAGCGGAAAATGGGCTGCACAAAAAGTAAATGTCCAAGTAAATCACAATTCTGCTATACACACCTTAAAGAAAAAAATTGAACCGAATTTTAGGCAGGTGCGCATTGTCCTCAGTATTTGAAAAATTAACAACTCTGTCAAAGTTATTTATAGGACTTCAAGCTAACTGCAGAAAGCTACAGATTCCCTTTTCTGTGGCATGGCCTACAATCTGCTCACTGCCACAATTAAGGAGCAATGGTTTGCTGGCATAGGCCGCAGGAAGGCAGCTGCTTTCAGTTTTGTGATGCTTCACAGTGCTTTATCATGTCTAGCCCTTTCTAAATTAGGAAACTGTTTTGCCTTGTTACCGATTTCATGATTGAACAATTGCAAAAACAAGCGTCAAAAAGGACAGTCAACAAATCCCGCAGAGCTGATAGCATGGCTGTAATCCTTACCTGGCATGTGGCACGCCTAGAGATTATTTTCCTTGAATCCCCATCCATCTGCCCTGCTGTTTGCCTCAATGAAACGTCAACAAGTGATCGGAGCAGATACAGCAAAACTGCTCTTCTTCGTTATTCTAGTGCTAATGCTATTTCTATGTGGAATTATCACTCGCCATGCTTGGCTTGACAGCACAGCAAGTGATAATTTCTGATAAGATTTAACCCCCGCCCCGTGGTAGGATTTCAATTCTACACAGTGTGCTGGTAGGGTCAGGCTATTAGCACCTATAGTCTTTATTCCAATAGCTAATATTTTTCTTGGATAATTCTCATGCTCCAATTTATCAGAAAATTGTCAAGCGAGGAGCTGCTTTCGGGTCCTGGAATGTCTGTGGGCAGAGAAAAGCAATTCTTCCAATGCACTCGTTGTTGTTTTGAACTAAAGTCCCAGCCCTGCAATGAACTCTGCATGGGCAGACCGGGACACAAAAGGAAACACCAATGAATGTGCCTGCAGCATGTTGCAAGCTCAAGGTCCAAACCACAAAGAACTTCATTTGATGTTACCAAGCATGCATTACTTATATGAGTATGAAGATACCACTACTGTCCTTTGGCTAAAAGATCACAACTCTTCACATGATAAAGAGCTGGCCTGAAGAAGCCACAGGGACTTTTCTCCCTCAAGGAAGGAGGGCAATGTAGGGAAAAGGTTCTTTGGCTAAATCCAGTATCTTTTATTAGACCAACTAAAATAGTTGGAACAATTCTTCTTTGCAAGCTTTTGGGTACAAACACCCTTCATTGGGATGCTACTGCAGCCTGACAAAGGGTATTTGTACCCGAAAGCTTGCAAGCAAGAATTGTTCTTGCTATTTTAGTTGATCTAATAAAAGAGAGCAGATTGACCCAAATACCCATGTCTGCCTGTGTCCTTAGACCAACATGGTGACAACCACCACCCCTAGAGAACTTCAGAACATGTTTTAAGAGTAGATATGCCAGCAGCTGAAGCAGAATAAGCAGTGGGAGCCAAAAAAAATAATTACACAAGTGCATGGGTACACACACACCACTGATCAGCTGGGAAGACCTAAATATTCTCTAAAGGATTTTGCTGGAATCGGTTGAGGTTTTATTTTACATAAAAGCAAATGAGACTAATTCACCTCATAGGTTAGAAAGGAAAGGAAGTCAGGAGGGTTCATGGAAAAATGTAACAAAAGAAAACTAAGCCCAAATTTAGCTCAGAGACAAATACTTGCAAAGAAAAGTCCTTTGTGTGCACCACATAAAAGAAGGAGATTTCTGCCTCACTAAGCCTCTTCTCTCTCGCTTTTCACCATTCAGGAAGCGCCTCATTAACAGTTAACATCTACATAATGGGTCACATTTTATCACCACATGATATTTTTTTTTAAGTCCATCCAGCCAACCTTGTCAGGAAAAAAAAGGTAACTTAGACCACAATACTAATTATATAACCTGCCCATCAATATTCTCCACTTTGCTTTCATCTTTCAAACCCAATTCAAGACTGCTTGGAAAAAAAAGTAACAGCCCACAAACATGCTTGGAGAAGTTTATCCCAGGCCTTCCCTCACAATTGGGTAGATTTCCAAGCCAATTTAAGCCATTCTTTATATTAAAAATAATAGGGACTTGCAGGTAGTTTTCTGATAAGAAGTCAATCGCCGTTTGTATCACAAGAATAAATGTGACCTTTTTCCCCTTGAACTTCTCAGGGCTGTGGACGGACACCCTGAGCGTTCCCATGAAGTCGTCCAATTGAAGGGTTATTTGTTGATTTGACGTTTTCTTATCTTCAATCTTCCCCCCCCCCCCCCCCTTCTTCCCCCCTGGGCAAGGAACAGTTATAAAAGAGGA
>NW_005842212.1:1310007-1315425 GCF_000455745.1 Alligator sinensis | reverse complement strand
TTTCCCTACGTGACACTGGAAAGCAGCTGCTGACTCAGGGCAAACATTCCAGATTCGAATCTAAGCTGCTTCTCCAATTCCTCTCCTGCAAAATAAATGCATTTCCCTGGTGGGGGAAGGAAGATCAAGTAATCCCACTACCATCACCAGAGGGAAAAACTGAAGGCTATGTGCCTCCAGCAAGTCCAAAGGACTGGAAATTAAACAGCAACAGCTGCTCTACTCACATTTTGCTTACATCTGAACTTTTCCCCATTACTAAAAGTCCTGCAGATACACAACTGGCTAACACCAGTATTAGGCGGGGAGGAATCAGTACTGTAAGTTAAAAAAAATCAAATTAAAACACATTTGTAAATTCATGGTTTAGAACACTGACAGCTCAGCTGAATCTTCACTCAGATATATGGGTTTTGGGTCCAGTGCTAGACAAACTGGAACAGGGAAGCACTTAAATCCAGGGAAAAAGGCTGCTCTTTGTTATTTGCAGCCATGACTGGGAAACAGAAGGGCAAGGAAAATAAAGCATATTTCAGTTTGCTTGGCAGCCCAGTTTGCAGGCTCCGAAGGTCTGTGCATTTCAGATAAGCTTCGAGTAAGAATGCTAAGTTTTGGGTGCTAATCTGAACCTCAACTTGAAGTCTTTGACACTTACCATCACTAGTTAATTAGTATAATCCATGATGGATGACTTGCCATTGCTCGGCGTCTTAAAGGCAAGATTAGATATCCTCCTAAAAAAGATTCTTCCTGCTTCTGGGAGAAGATCTACTGTCCGTATATAGAGGTCAGCTTTGGTGCTCAGAGTGGTCTCTTCTGGCTGGACAGTCTATAAATCCGTCACCTGGACATATGTCAGGCAGTTATCAGAGCCAGGGTTATAATTTAGTTCCCGTCTTTTAGTTCTACATGAAAGATTTATTTATTCCACTGAAACTGCCAGAGGAATTTAAGCAGATTCGGGTGAATATTGCCTGGCTTGGTCTACAGGTATCCACCGAAGGCCAGAGCATCTTTGATGCTTCAGTTTCAAGATGATGTACCAACAACATTCATTAGTCAGACCCACTCCTCTCTGAAACAGCCATTAGCTCTAATTTAGCAACAGGAAACTCCAAGACAAAGAGAAGCCGAGTGAAGCCCCTCAAGGCTTATTTAGAGGCTGTGTCTACACGTGCACTTTAATGTACATTAGGCTATTTTAATGCTCATTAAAGCATCACTGGAAAAAAGTGCTGTTTAGTTAATGTGCATTAATAGGCTAATGCACATTAAGCGTCACTTAAATACCATGGGCACCTATAAACATGAGTGACCTCTGTTTCGAGGTCTAATTAGCACACGTCGGAGAAGACTCAATCGAGTCGCTACAGTGTGCCAATGAACGCGCTCCAGCAGCATCCGCATCATGTGTATTCAGCTTCTTGCACTTCAAACTGATGGCAGGGGCATTTGAACTAAAGCTCGTTCGATGCCCCTGCAGCCGTTTTGAAATGTGGGGACGCTGAATACACGTGACACAGAGGCTGTTGGAGCGCATTAATTAGCACATTCCAGCAGACTCGGAGCAGACTCAACTGAGTGTGCTACAATGTGTGCTAATTAGCACGCGTTGGAACAGACATCACTCACGTGTATAGGTGCCCATGATTTTTAAGTGACACTTAATGTGCATTAGTCTATTTTAATGCACATTAACTAGCACATTTTTTGCAGTGACACTTTAATGCGCATTAAAATGGCCTAACGTACATGAAAGCACATGTGGAGATGTGGTCTCTAAATGAGCCTTGGGGGTGTCACTCAGCTTCTCTCGGTCTCAGTTTTTCCTGTTGCTAAATTAGAGCTAATGGCTGTTTCAGAGAGGAGTGGGTCTGACTAATGAATGTTGTTGGTACATCATCTTGAAACTGAAGCATCAAAGATGCTCTGGCCTTCGGTGGATACCTGTAGACCAAGCCAGGCAATATTCACCCAAATCTGCTTAAATTCCTCTGGCAGTTTCCGTGGAATAAATAAATCTTTCATGTTGAGCTAGAAGCCAAGAGTTCCTGAATTATAACCCTGGGCTCACGTTTTCCTTCAGAGGGTGTCTGGGGAAAACTGGCGTAAATCCCTGCCCTCAGGCTCCTCTTCCTCTCTCGTGCCCCTCGCACTTGAGTCACCCACCCCTAAAGCACTACGTCAGATGCTGCAGCCTGTACCTAGAATATGTTCAGCTTCAAAGGGATATACAATTTTTGTGCAGCCTCCTGGTTTGTCTATGAGGCTGGGATATCGTACCTAGCTTAGAGACCAGTTTGCTTCATGGACTCATACAAATCAGTAGTGTCAGTCTTCACCTCCAAAAATTAGGGATAACCCATGCCATTCAGAGGGACCACTAGAGCAAGTTGCAAACCATTAGGAAATGGACAAGACCTGTTTTAATGCCAGGTATTATTACTTCCTCCTCCTCCAAGAGGCCCTGTTCTGTTTTTAAATGGAACTGACATGGCCGTTAGGCCTCTAAATCACACAGCGCAATCCTATTCCATTGTCTTCAGCAGCTGCAAACTCTGGTGGCACCTAGATTCATTATACACCTAGGTTTGGGCTGAAAAGGTACCTCCTGGGGCTGCTGCACATGCTAAGCATCAAAGAACGGCCACCTACGCGCCTTACTTGAGCACTGTTTGAGCAAAGACTGTGCAGCCCAGTGGAAAAGGGGACCGGGACAAGGACCCTTTCACATTCTGCTCTTCAGCTCTATTATTAGGGAACTTGCCTGAGAAATAGGGGGCCTAAGTTCTTAGCTGCCATTCAGCCAGTTGAGGCTTAAACCCACATTTCTGATTTCTCAGGAAAGGAATCTCCAAGCTATGGCCATGAATTGCGCTTGGAGAAGAAGCCAAGAATTCATCCATCCCATGGCACTGCCCTCCTCAAACTATCTTGTATGCCTCCTTCCACCCGCAGGATGAATGGAGGATGCTTTGGGGCCTGCCTAGCCTATGGCAGGTTGGAGCACTCTCCTGGAAGGGGGACATGTGGGTACCACCTTCTGGGGTGGAACAGAATCTGTCCTTTGAGTCAAGAAGCAAGTTTTTTTGGCTAAGCAGCTATGCAAGGTTAGGAACCCTAGAGATGGAACAGGTTTCAGGCATGGACATGCAAGTTGTAGCTCATGACTGCCTTTTTTATGGTGGATGAAAAGATGCCCGACACAGGGAGCCTGTTAAAAGAGCTAGCAATGCAAGCCATTGCTAAAAGAAACAAGAGGTCCTAAACAGCAGGGAATTACTGTGAAACTTGCTGTGAAGAAGCTGTTTATTGGTCTCGACATTGTCCTGCTTTTTCAACAGAAGCCTCCACTGCCGCTGCGTCATACATACAGAAAACTAGACAGGGCAGGCAACAAAGTCCAGGCCATCTTCAACTGTCACTGGGGAAAAAAAAAATTGCTGCTTTTGAACACAGCACAAGTATTTTTTCTTGGTTCTGTATCCCATTGTTAATTCAGCAGAGCACTTCCTCCCAGTACCACGGTATCTCTATTGCCGGTAGAAGTTTAGCTGAGAAAAAGTTTAGCTGAGACAACTTGAAATATTATAATGAAAACAAGCTAGCCCAGTAGGGAAACTGTTTCAGTACTGCTCTTGTGATGGCCAGAAACCTTTCTTATTTTCAGTGTAAATGCATTCGTGGTCAAATCAAAAGACGGTTTTGAAACTAAATCTTTTAGTTGCAAACCGATCATTTTGACATAGGAGTTGCAAGCTGAAATGCCAGTTCCAAATACGATTCAACTCAACTTGGGAGCGTTTCATTTTCCCCCTCAAAAATTCCATGAGAGTTTTGACAATTTAAGCTTTTTTTCCTCCTAACTTTCTTCCTAGCTTTATCCTCACTTCCTTTTATCCTACCTAAGACAAAAGAACACAGAAGTGTCAGGACGGCCACCAAGAAAGAAATTCCATTTTCTGCAAGTACCTGGTGATAAAATCCACCACAAAAAAAAAAAAAAAAAAAAAGCATCCTGTCCATTGGGTTTATGCCAGTTGATCTATTGGTTAAAAGGGGTACATAGGATACAACGCGTGATGTGCACATTTCACGCTTCTCTGAACAAATATGAACAGTCATACGAATTCTGTCAGACTGTTTCCCTCCAATGAACCCCCTTCAGCAGCCATCTCAGAAGTGTCCCCAAGTCTAGGACTACTACTACACTTCTTTCTCCAGGCTGTAACACAGGGATCAACCGCAGTACCAGCAGCACTTGATCTGGAGTCTCCGTCTCTATAAAAGAGAAGGGCCAATCCTCCAGGTATCCTACAGGATGGCTCCAAAAATTGAAATGCTTCTTCCCTTGGCCTAAAAGAGCTCAGATGTGATGACTCTGCAAGCAGGCTGTACGAAGTGCACGTCTGAGAAGCATTTTGGAGAGGGCAGTGGGTATGGCTTCCCAGCTGGTGGAGGCGGCAGGTGGCTGGTTGGCTGCGTTCCTCTGGAAACAATGATTTTAATGCTGCCAAAATCTAAAATCTTACTTAATGTATGATTAAATGTTAGGCCATGAAAGGAGTCTATGTCATTTTAAAAATCACGTACGCAAAACAGAGGATGAAAGGGAAACACCAGTTGAAAAGCGGTGCACACTGAAGGGATTGTGTAGGTTGAACTATCTTGCTTTGCATTACTGAGTGGGGAAAACAAAAGCTTTGCAGCAAGCCTACATGTTAGCCAAAATCACCCCGTTAACTCAGAGGAGGGCCGGGGCTGTCACAGCCCCCCCTCTCCCTGCATGATTGAGGGACTCTTTGCCAAGAAGGCACAAGCCTGCTCTGTGCATCTGCCACACTTGCTCTCGCACGCTCCCTCCAGGGACTGCAGATTGTGGGCATCGTATTCAGGGATGTGGGCTGATGAAAGCTGGAAGGGAGTCTGACAAGATCACCACACCTCTGCCCTTTGACCAAACCGCTCCACTTCTGTGCTCAGCAGGACGAGAGGGTCAGAGGGGACCGGGCTGACTCATTTCACACTCCAGTCTTATTTGGTCAGGTGTTGAAAGGGCTTGAAAGCACCCACGGGGGCTCTATGGCAATCAGCAGATGCCCTGGACTGGCAGAGGTGTTAAGAGCCGACAGCTCCGGCTGACTTCAGCACAAGCTGGGGATGCTCATCACCTCTCTCATAATTGTTGCCTATTGACTGTGCATTTTAAACAAGGACTTCTGTGCATCCTGCCTTACATTTAAGGCAAACCTGGGATTTCCTCCTGAGACGCATAGGATCATCTCACTGCCCGAGAGGACGTGGGCATTTAATAGTCAAGTCCATTAAAGAGTGGGGCTTTTGATCTAGTTCCCACTTATTTATTGAGATTTTCTCTAGAGTAGTAAAAGTGAATGAACCAGGGGCAGAAGGCAGATT
>NW_005842212.1:1291282-1309976 GCF_000455745.1 Alligator sinensis | reverse complement strand
GCATATGTATTTTGAACAAAATGTGCCAAATCCATTTAAAATCTTAATATAAAACTTTGGTTACTTTTTTTTTCCTGCAGGGAAGATCTGAAATATCTTTTTTTATTCTCCAATATGCCCGAACATCTCAGTATAGCTCCCCCCAACCAACCCCCACGCTTGATATTTGAGGCACTGTATACGAGTCACTTGAAGACTTGGCTCCCATAATGCCCACCATGCATGTATTGTTTTCATAAGAGAAAGGTCTACACGGGGTATTACTTTCCCGTTAATGTCCCGCTCTAATTTAATGCGTCATGCAAATGGCACAGGAGGGAAAAGGAGACCAAAAGCCTTCCTTACCCCAAAACGAACAGACCATCTGCAGTTTCAAAAGAAATTCTAGAAAGCCCAGCGAACATCTGCACCCAATTAAGAACTAATTTGAAACAATTGCTATTTGCTATCTCTTGTGTTTTTCTGGGTAGAGCAGCTTTGATGTATACCAACTGACACAATCTGTAAGAAATATGTATTAAAAGCAACTGATGGAAGAGCCGGTCCTCTCCACTGGCTCACCAGCAACAGGTAAAAAACGGTGCTAAAACAACCGGAAACCGATACCCCCTCCCTCCCTCCCAGACATCCCATCCCCCAGCTCCCAGCGAGGATGACAGGCCAGGCCAGATGGCTGCCGGGTTCCTTATTCAGCATTACGCTGACTCAGCGTAATACTCTGATCAAAGGGTGTTAATTCTCATCGCAGTTAAATCGGGACACAAGGAGCCTCTTTTGCTGCAGGGCAGCACCTTTTCAAGGCTGAGCGGACTTCGAGTGGGCTCAGAAAATCCAAATCAGTGGCAGAGTTGGGAAGCGAACCCTGGAGTCCCGTTACATCAAGACACTTAAATTCAGTTGTTTGTTCCCCATAAAGATTTTTTTAAAAGGACAGTGTTTACTATAAATCAGAGATGGTGCCATCTCTGTTAAGAAACTACATATAAAAGTGCATTAAAATGTGTTTAAGAATGACAAGCGGGCTAAACCAAATGAATTTTGAACTCCTTAGCACAGATACGCCAGCATTTATGGGTACGGTAACAACTTTCCATTCCTTCACTCCATGGTGGAATACAAACGTATGGTGAAAAAACATCTGTCAGCTTCTAACGAACCCAGGCAAATCGAAAAGCTGGCATCCTCCTCATGTGTTTACTCTTAGCATGCGACTCATGGGGGGTTTTTTTATTATCCCTACAATGAAATTATTGTAATTGAAAAACGTCTCTATGCTCAATCAATCTCTGTAGGTGCCACACACCAGTCAGATCTTGTGAAGTCAAAAGAAGGCTTTCGGCTCTCCAAAACAGCTGGTGGCCAAATGGCAGGAATAACCTTTAATGCAGATTTCTTGAGAAAGCTAGTTGTTTTTGCCCTAATGCTGCACAGTCCATCGCTAAGAAACCTCGTGCATGAACAAAAACATTAGGTAGGAGAAGATAGTATATAAGGGTGAGCAAGTGGGAATCCTCCATTTATTCTTTCACTCTGTCACCTATTGCTGAAAACAGAAGGCCCTTTATTTCCATGAAATTATTAGAGCATGGTACTGGAAAGCAAGTACTAGCAAGTGGGAGACTGAAATACGGACCTACAATGCACAGGAACTCAAATTACACGCAGTTTATTAATTAAAGTTCATCATACGATGGAACCCTCTAGCGGTGAGAGAGTAACGATGAAAATAGCACAGCCGGCGTTGTTTGACATTGCCCACACGTCTTTGTCGATTCATTGGTCACCTTGCAGAATGCAGCACAGGTTTGCCAGCATCGGCTGAAAGAGACTGATTGGCACCTGACGGCCAGAGTAGCTAGAGCATGCCTCGCAGCAAACTAGGACGTAGCTCAAGGAGCAGTACATGCTGGGACTGTTTCGATATTAAGAAACTGGTTGGGGTGGCAATCGGCTCTTTTTGGAGTAGGCCTCTAGATCCCATGAGGTTATAGCACAACCCACAATTGGACAAAGTATGCACCCAGGGATGTGAAGGCACGTGTGCTGCCAGAGGACATCAATCCCCATCCATGCTCTAGGAATCATACATTCACACCATAGACAAGAGACCCTCATGTTATTTTTACCCTCGAACCCATAATATACTGACATCGATATTGTGGGTAAGTTTGTCCCCGAGCTCAGAGAAGTGCACAGGAGCTAGGAAGGAGCAAAGAGAAAGAGCATCAGACCCTTCCATTGCATATGGAGCCACTCGAGGAAGAGCCGTGCGCTTGCGTGCCCTACTCGGTGCAATAATGCTACTCTAATCTTTTCTGCTTCCAGATACAAAGCAATGCAAATTGGGCAATACAGTTAATGGCCGATTCAGAAAAGGGGTCCATGCCCTGTGCATAGACTTGGCTGGGTCCAGAACGTGCAAAAATTCAAGGAGAACTTGGTAATGGAGAAGCAGCAGCTTATAAGAAATAAAGGTGATTATTGCTATGGGCTTTGTCCAAAGCCCCGAGTCCCTGGGAACTATTCAGTTGATTATAATGGTCTCAAACGCACATTATTTGGCAGTATTTTGCTATCAACATGTCACCCTCTCTTAGCAAAAGTTGCTGGGAAACTGCAGCAGGGGTACAAATATATACTAACATGGGGGGTGGGGGTGGAAATCTTGGCTAGATCCCATCTCAACGAGTTTCTTAAAGCACATTGTGCTGGTAAACAAGTTTTCCCAAGTCCTAGGTTATAAATATTTACAATGCGTGCAGTAACAATGCAGAGGAATTGCAACACAGTTCATCGAGACGTGTGCAGGCTTAAACTTGGTATTTTTAGATTTCTTTCCTGTGTATGTTTGGACATATCTAATCTCAGTGCTGATACTGGGCTCATGACCATGGTGTCCTGGTGTATTTTTCAGATGAGAAATATACCCCCCTCCCCGAAAGACTTCCTGAACTTGACAGGAGGAGGGAAAGGAAGAAAAGCTAGAAGTGGGCAGGCTGGTTAAAGTATTTTTCAAATAACATTTAAACATATTTAAAGCAACTTCCACCTTACCTGTGTGCATGGGACATTTCAGGATCCCTCTATTCCCATTTTCTCTCTATATACTGAAATTTGATAGAAGGCTATGAAACCCATGTGGACTGAGCCTAAGCTACAGATTTTCTCACAAGTACAGTTTGATGTAGCCAAGCCTGCAGAAAATCATATCAGAAATGGTACCATTTTTTAAATAGAGATTGTGCAAATGCACTGAAGGTTTGGACCAGTACAGATAAAGCAGCATCATTACATATGGGCAATGTTCCCATACAGACAACCAGCAGGACTTCCTACTTATTTGGTGCATCCCTGGCCCAAAGGAAAACCAAATGAAAATAATGTTCAGAGGGAAAGGGAGTAAGTTCGACCTGATAATGGGCAACTTGGGCTTCTGAAAAAGTTTCCTGTGAAGTCTGTGGCTTCATGGTAATTAATTCATGGTAAAAATATTTTCAAATTTGCCAAAAAAATTAAAAATGATCCACTTCTGAAAATCCCTAACACGCTACGTGAAGCAACTCAACCAAGAAGCCTCCCTAATTAAAAGCGCTAGTTTGTTAAATCAACTCACATGTGTGCATTAAGAGCATGTGAGCAGTGGCAGCAGCAGCAGCAGCTGTCCAGAAGAAAGATTAGGACTCTGCCCCCTAACTAACAGTTTTGAGTGGTTTAATTAAACTGGTCCTGGTGGGACTTCACGAGTGAGCACGCCAGTAGAGGAGGTGCTGTTTTTCCCATTGTTATTTGTTAAACACACACAAGAATGCTTTTCCAGCCAAACCGATTCACCCTCCCTTGCTATGGGAAAGGAAAGCTATTCTCCAGTGGTTTCATGGATCTCAGAGCATGAAGGTGTCCTGTGCTGAAGGGGTATAGGTTGTGGCCGTGTTGGTCCTATGCAGAAGAGCACTTAAGTCACGACACTTGACTAGTGCCCACTCTTATGAAAAAGTGGGTGCCAGGGACTTTGCTAGAAGTCATGTCTGAGCTGTGTCCACATGCCCTGGACTGAACTGAGAAATCAGAGAAAAAGAAACAATTCTCCCACACCTTTGACATAAATCATCAAGAAAAACGGGGTCCTACTTTGGACGGAGCCAGAACCAGATATAATCAACTGGCTTCAGAGTCAGTCTTTGTCTACTGACCGAGAGTGGGACTTTGTTTGGGGACTTCAAACCACTGGATGGCCTGAAAACAGCAACTATTTTGGAGGTGGTGAAGGAAAGGCAATTAGGACTATTAGGATTGGTATCTGCCACATTTTACATGAACTCATCTTACCGAATGGCAAGAATACCTTGGAAACCTTGGATAAGTAGTATACATAATTACAGCAAAGCATTATCATATCGTCCACTCTCTGCAGTGTTTGGAAATAAAACACCATAATGGCTTTCCCATGCGAGTCTGGCTGCCTTATATTCGCTCCCCACTTGCTGATAGAAATCAGCATACGGTATAGGAAGCAATTTTTAAACCTACTAACTTAGATGGCTTTAATTATTTTTTGTAGCAACAAAGCTGCCACACATGGTCATATAGCTAGGGATAGATCAAGTGCAACTGTAAATCCTGTGCAGAGCCCATGTACTATAAGCCAAACATCTAAACAGGAATGATTGTTCGTTTGCAAGGTCCTGAAAATATAGACATCATAATGGAAAAAGTTTATGAAGCCCTAATTACGGTGTTGCTGACGAACTATCATAGTGCACAGTATAGAACAGGTTCAGCTTCACAGAAACCTATTAAGTTGCATCCATCAGGAAAATCATGCGTCATAAAAATTATTCTGCTTCTAATTTCTTGGATCGGTGACTGTAAATTAGGAATTCCCCCTTGTAACTCCTGGCAAGTCCAGATATTTCCATTTTCTTTTGTTCTGAACCTCAGGCCCTGGGAATAAGCTCAGAGCAGTGCAAGGGCTGCAAGAGTGAGGGTGACCAACTGTGTCATGTTTCCCAGATGTGTTCCTTTTTCTAGCCGCCTACATCCAAATAATAAGGTCCAAATGCCTCTTCATCTGATTTTTCTTGTCCTCAGGCCTGAAATGCGATACCAAAAAAAGGCACAGTTGTCTTTTGACCTTTCAATCTGCTGCTGACTCAATTTAGAGTTGTAAACAACTGAAATTTATTGTGCACACGTAGCCACTTGTTCTTTCCTCCCTAACCACATCTCCCCACTTGCTGAACCTCTACTGCACTTTCCTTTGGCCTCGTTGTCTCCATCATCCCATGTGTCAAGCCATTTTCCTCTCTGCTCACTTCATCTTTGTACAGTCCCAAATCAGTGCCACCTTTGTGTTCATCTGCACGGTTAAAATAGCTTCACAGTCCACACACATGGGCACGTGCATGCACGCACACATGGATACTCACCCCCCACCAATCCCTGTGCTTCAAGACACCTCAAAATCCACTTGCTGGAGGAGTGGATCTGTTATTTCTAGGTAGAAATTTTATCCTCATCTAAGACATTCTACTTGCTCAGGCACTTATATTGTAACGACTTCAAGACAAAAATCCCATTCTTAATCTGATTTCCTCCTACTGTAAAATCATAACTGTATATCAATGTTTCCTTGTGTGCGCATGCCCATGCGCGCACACAGATGTTTTTCCTTCCTTTTGCCTCCAGTGTTTGTTTGTCGCCCCAAGCCACGATCATCAAGGAAGATTTACCCATCTCTACTGCCTACCTTATTTTATACATACTTGTGCAATTTCTATCACCAAACAAATTAAGCCGTGCCAATGGTTTACTGGTTAGCTCTTAGTCCTACTTCACAATATCTGATACATTCCCCCACCGGCATAAGAGCACCAGCAACTTGAGAAACGCAACGTGCAGATTTGCATTTTCAGGATGCTTTGCATGTTTCATTCCGTTTTTACAAGCCAAAGGACTCCACTTTTTGGGCATACCACCGAAATACAGAACAGCTTACAAAAGCCCAGCAGCACTTCCTGTCAAGCATTAGGCTGCATATTCTATACCAGAACATTAAGACTGAAAAGGGCAGCTCCAACATCAGGATATGCTAACAATAACGTTGAATGCGGTACCTTAAACTTGCACAACAGACTACTATATGAGCACATGCAACTCATAGCCTCTGTTTCCTACTCCATGCATGGATGCCGCCCTCTTTTTTAAGAGGCATCCAATTTATGTTCCCATGGCTAGCCAATAAGCTCTTTGGAAATCATTTCAGAGAACAAATTTACGTTCCCATGGCTAGCCAATAAGCTCTTTGGAAATCATTTCAGAGAACACCCGATTGCCAGCTGCATGGTTACATGACCTACCTGGGCTTAGGACTCTGGTTTTTGAGTACATATCTGGGGACACAGCACTTGTGCTACATGTGCTCTGTGGATCAGCCATACCTTCCGTGTAGCTGCAATTGGGGTTGGCCCCTTCTGGGGAGTCTGGGACTTGGAGCAAATAGAGTGATTAGAGCATCATCTTAAAAACAGAAACCTGGTTTATTCAACAGATCAGGACAAAGCCTTTAGAGGCAACAGATTTTACAGTGCAGAGCTATCTAGTGTATCCACTAAACAACCCCTGATGGGAGCCTAGCCAAACCTGGCTTCTTCCACAGCCCCAGTGAGGACCCAAGTTGTCTGGAGTGTCCCCAACAACAACTCAGCAATTAACAGATCAAGCATAGCCTATGCTTACCTAGGGGAAATACCGTGATCAGCACAGTGGCTTCAAAGTCACCCCCAGGGAAGACTGCTCTGCTGGCATGGGATAGTACCCATGTAGGTGATGCATAATTAACCTTGGTTTTATGCCCACTTTAAGGAAATAGGAGACACCTCCCTAGCTTGCTCCTGGGGCCTTATGGATAAAGGCAAGCAAAACTCAGGGGTATCCTAACCTCAAGCCTCTGGGCTTGGGCTTGCAAGAAGGATGCCCGCTAAAGGATTTGGGAACATCTGAAGCCCCAGATTGGAGCAGAGGATGTTTGCCGGTAGTAGGGCCACTTACAGTTCTGGACTGACTCACAGATTTGGAATTCATTTGACCAATTTGGCTTGGAATATGAAACATTTAAAAATAGATAAATAAATAATAAATAAATGAACATGCACCACTTGAAGGAAGTGTCCCTTTCACACCAGTTCCTTAGTTCTCATCTACTCCTGGGCCTCGATCCTGCTAGTCGCACTCATCTGGTAAGCATTGCAGGAAGTCAATGAGCCAACTTCTCAGAGCCACGAGCACTGTCATTGCACCATCACAAAGTCCCAACTGTTTACTATAGAGTAGCCTGACCTGAGCCATTGTTTCCTCCCATTTCCTTATTGCCTAATAAAACAAATCTAATTTGTGCATCCAGCAAATATCTCAATAATCAAATCAATACACAGCTTCCATAAATTGTTACAGAGCTGCTTCTCCTCAAAGGGGAAAGCAAACAGAGTTGTCACATGAGCAAGCCATGCTTTTCTCCAAGCCCTAAAACTTCAGCAAGTTAAAGTGTTTTTTTGTGGGTCCAAGTTCCATGCAGGTTTTGTTTCCTTGCTGACTGAGGTCTGCTCTAGACGAGGAATAACCTATATTTGTTCCTTCCAAAAACGTGACTTTGATACTAGTAGCCATGTCATACCACAGAAGTGCAGCCTGTCACAAAAATAATAAGAAAAAACCCCCTGGAGGATGAAAACATTTAGTTTATTATGGATTAATTAAAGCTATTGAAATTTGAGAACAACAGTGCCTAAAGCTAAAAACAGAATCAAGCGTTGGGTAAATTTGATACTGGCCCAAATAAACTGTCAAGAATAAAATTATTACAGCTCACTAGGATACATGGCCATGCTGTAATACAAAGGAGTTTTAAAGTGCCATAGTTCATAACATTTAAGTATTTACCCTGCTCTGAAAAAGTCTCCCAGATTTTCGACAAAAGACAGCAAAACTGCCTAGCATTAGCAAATCTCTTTAAGTATCCTTAAACCCGTGTTAATGTTAAGAGCCTACAAAACTCCTCCAGAAGAGCACTCATGTCTGAAATTAAGAAAACAAATTTTACCAAATGGAGTGCTTGTGCTAGCCAGCCAGCTCCCCATCTGCTAGAAAGACAGTTGTATGCGACTTCAGCTCCTTTAGGAAACATTTCTTTCTGTCAGTCCATGACATACCCAGATTACAGAACTGGACGGGTCCCGGGATAATTAGTGGAAAGAAATAGGGAATTTCGATTCCTTCACAATCATATATATATATGACAAAACTCTAACCATTAATAGGAAATTTAGATTACTCTGTTACCTCCTCCCACTGGAATTAAACCACTTTAATTGGTCTGCTGACGATTAAAGAAGAACCAATAATTCAGGAATAGCTGTCATTTTGCTCCATACAACTTTAGACTACCCTTTAACTATTCTAACAGGCATAAAGATCTGAAATGATTCCAAATCCAGTTTCAGCATTATTACTTTGTGGCTCTTGAATAAACACTGACTTGACTGAATTTGACACTATCAAACTATTGGCTTGATTTCGAATTCATCTTCAACGGAGCAAGTGAGAGATAGGCCCTGGCTTTAACTTAGACTCTTCCATTCTCTTTGGCATACAGAGAGGTCCTGCAAGATATGTTAGCAGCATCTCCAGCAAAGTACAATAGGAATTTATACAATTTTATATAGAAGGACTCAAAACAAGACACAATTATTTTGTCACCCCCTAGTCTTCTGCATCCATGAAGGCTAGGGACAGACCTGACACACAAACCAGTTTAAGTGATCAGAAACTGGTTTAAACCTGTAACAGAACAGCTGTTCAGTGCACATAAATCAGTCTGAAAATGGCTGAAACCTGTTTGAGATGAATCTGGTTGAATGTAATATCAGACTGAACTGATTTGAGTCAAACCAATTTATGCAATGTCTGTCTCAGACGGCTTCCTGGTTTAAGATAAACCAGACTCCCCCAGCATCCTGGCATGCTCTCTGGGCTGGGAGGGACTCTCTGCTCCACATCATGGCTGGCCCCTTCCCTCTGCTCTGCTCCCTGGCTGGAGCTCGGCAGAGACTGAAGGCATCTGTCTGGCTTCCCCTTGCTCCCCCCTCCCATCCCCGTCCCCTCTGCTTTACAGAGACACCTCTCAGCACTAGCTAGCAGACCACATGCTGGCTACAGTCCATGGTGTGGGAGACCGGACAAAGGCAGAATCAATGGTAACGTGGTCATGTCCCTCTGGGCTGATAAACATGGAGTTAGGGGTGATACACCATGTTATGAATTCCCTGCTGGGTTCAAAGGTGGGGTGGGCTCCCTAATCAGAGCATCTTGCCAGGCCTGGCCATGCCCCTCTCAGCTCAGCATTGTCTAAGGGAAGGGAGGGCTGCTCTAGTACCTGCCTTCCCCCAGCTTCTAGCCTGAGGCACTGCAGGCATATGCCTGCATTTCTGGGATGTCTGTACAGTTACAAACTGATTCAGCCTAGCCAGGTTAGACTAACCTGCAAAGATTGAATCCATTCAGGCTCAGGCTTTCTGAATGTCTGTCCCTAGCCGAAGAGTTATCAGCCTGGTTATGGCGATTGCTAGAAGTGGTTAAAATAGGACAGTATTGTGCTATTACCCTGAAATTAAGAAGTCCCATCCTTGAGCTCAGCAGTAACTTTTTCAGAAGAATAAACAGTTACTATCTTTATGGTCTGCATGCAGTATATTGCTAGTTGTCCTGAGCATCTAGTAAACATGAGTTTATAGGATGTTTCAGAGAAACTCAACATAGGGAAAGTTATCCTAAAGCAGCTAAGTGATTTAGGGGCACATTAAAATGAGATTTGTGCTCCTCAGTGATTCTTGTCCAGCAAGATTTTCTTTTTGGTTTATTTGTTTTACAGTACTGCTCAGAAACAAATTAAGTTTACTATGTCCCCTTGTTTATTTTTCGGCTACTTGTGTGTTCCCACTTTCATGTTCAACATAAAGCACATCAGAGCCACGCTACTCATATCTTGTGCCACAGCTGGACACAACAGGAGTTAGTAAAAAAATATATCACTTTCAACCAGGAGTTAAAAGCGCTATCTTAACATAAACATGACAAAGAACTAGGCCTCCTTTAGGATGCCTTCATTTATAGGATTATTCTAAAAACTTAGAAGTGGAAGAATTTTAAAAATTCATATGCCCATGTGATCCATGCAAATATAATTGCATGGGCATTGTGCGCGCTTCAAGGCTGCATTATTGAAGGATTGATTTCTTATGGTTGAAACCGTCATGTCCAGGCAGCATTAAGCTTGTAGCTATGGCATTTCATCTGCAATGTGTTACAGGATCTAAATTAAAAAAAGACAATTGTATATTCATTTCCAATCTGGGAAGCAAGGCAAATTTTAAAAAAAACATACTGATTGCAGGGAAATAAAAAGCCCGTATTTCCTTCCCTCCACTTGGCTAAGAAATACCGCCAAACAAATAACTCATTCCATTTGGGGAGTAAGATGGGATGAAATGTATAAGTCACTATGGGAATTTATTACATAATGGCAACAAACAAAGGGCAACATTTTCCTCTCGGATCCACATGGCAGATCTGGACTCTGATATTCAGCTCCCCTTACGTGCTCAGAGATCCCGGGGAGAGCAGAATATCTGAGCCCGAGATCAGCTGTGTGCGTCTCAAAAGGCAAATTTCACCTTCCGTCATTAAATGAGCTCATTGGTGACTGAACCCTCATACACACTGGAGGAAATTATTTTTCACCTCACCTCAATGTAAGTCTGAAAAACTAGAAGAGCGATGTTTCACTGTGAACTTCCAAGGCAAGGTTTATTTCTGAGTGTACAGGATAGCATGGTATGCAGGCTTTCCTGGGAGGGTGAGAAAGACCTGCTTAACTGTTTTTTAATTTTTAGTCTGTTTGGGGCATTTAATAAGTTATGGTGTCTACTGACTCAAGTGTGAGACTGAATCCCAAGAACGTGGCAGAACATGTGTTCATCTAAAGACACAGAGTTTAACATGCAATTAATATGTATTTGAAAACTAATAATTTCTTCTACTCATCTACAAAGCCTGAAATCTCCACTTATTTGCCAAATGCTGTAAATGACTAGAAAGGACATACCTCAGAGAGGCGAAAAAGAACAGC
The DNA here is from genome assembly GCF_000455745.1 of Alligator sinensis. NCBI lineage: Eukaryota > Metazoa > Chordata > Crocodylia > Alligatoridae > Alligator > Alligator sinensis. Next base: position 1,298,797 of record NW_005842212.1, on the reverse strand, counting down.
ATCCCACTGGGAAATCAGAAACTCTTCCTTCTTCCTACCTACACCGTCACAGTCCCTGCTTCACTGCTACCTTGAGGGAATCTCATGCCTGTCCAATCTGACCATTCACTCCAGTTATCATCGTGATGGAATATTTCTATTGCAGTAGTTTTCAAATCTTGTTTGAAATCAGAAATAGGTGGCAATAACCAGAGAGAAGTGGACAAGGAGAACAGGAGTCTGCGTTGGAAGCATGTGGCTACAAAGGCTCACAGGCGGCTTTTAGAGCCAAATCAGGTCTTTTCCCCAGTAAAAAAGGCCTTACAAGCCCAGGTCGACTCTTGGGGACACTCATGTAACTAAACGCATGGTCTTCAGATGATGCCTCAGTGACTTCTGTATACCTCCACTGGACGGAAACAAGGAGAGCCTACTCTCAACGTGCAGAGGGCCGATCAACTGAGCAAAGCACGCTGCTGCTTTTCCAAGGGACCGTTAAGGAGAGGCTCCTTGAGTCTAGGCTGCAACACAATGCACAGGAACACGTCAAGCTGTTACACAGGGGAGACACCCATGTCACTCACTACACAACACTCCCGGAGATGTACGTCAGTCACCATACGATCAAGAGTTAAAGCTGTAGCACCAACAAGCAAGAAACGACCAATGAAGCACACGATTGTAAAACAGACTGATTTAACTTAAAGCACCTACCAGCTTTCTTCTCAGGCTATCAATTTACATATAGTAAATTGGGGCATTTTAGTTTCATACTTTAAAATTTGCAAACAATCAAGACTGCAGGGGCTGGAGAGAAAAGCAATTGTCCATCCGTTTATTTAACTTATTAACTGAAAATATTTGAGCAGGAATTTCATGCTGGGCTAAGCCATCCAGTGAGACAAGAGGTTATGGTAAAGATAAGAGCTATTATGTGTGTGCAGACATACATTATAGCAAATGTTACAGTACAGATTGGGGTGCTATTTCCCATCTCAACCACTTCTCAGTGGCAAACAGACTCACAAGTAAAATTCTTTCTTTTTTTTTTTTTGGGGTGGGGGTTGCTAAAATTTTCCATGCTTCATCTCTACTGAAGGGAAACTGCATAGTAGAGTTATGGGAGCATCCTCATCATCTCACTGACAGGTTTTCATTTGCGTGGCGCAAAGGCTGGAGAAGTTAGAAGATGCAGACCTGTCTGGTTAGAGGCCTTAATGATAAAAAAAATAGCAATTTGTTATTTTTGCACACGGACATCCGAATAGGTTGGGGAGGGGAAGACCCCTGTATACTAGGCAGTGCATAGGTAATAAAAATTTCAGGGGTGTAGGTTGTAGCCATGTTGCTCTAAGGACATAGCCAGACCAGGTTCTTTGGGTAAATCCGGTATCTTTTATTAGACCAACTCTAAGTTGAGTTGCTCTAATAAAAGATATCGGATTTACCCAAAGAACCTGGTCTGCCTACGTAATAAAGAGATAGTTCTCTGCCATGAAGAGTTGCAATCTGAGACCCAAATCCTGGAATTCACTGATTTCAACAGAGCTCAGCGAAACCAGGGCAGCCAATGCTGGTTGGAACATGGCAAACAAGGACAGGTGGATAAGAAGAAGAAGAGAGGGAGCAGCAGTGAAACTGTTATGATCAACACAAAGAATAGTGATCACCCTGGGTTTCCATGTCCTACAAGTACTCAAAACAGGGTCAGAAAAGCTAGGAGAAAGAAGATTGCATTAACCCAAATTTGGGGTCCGATTTACCTGCTCCTATGAATTGTGAAGTCCTGACCAAGATGATTTTCTAGGGGGGAAATTATGGAAAACCCTGTGGAGGAGGTTTCTCTACACCAGGGGCGGGCAATTATTTTGGGTGGAGGGCCGCTTACTGAGTTTCAGCAAGCCATCGAGGGCTGCATGATAGGCAGCCAGGGGCAGATTGATATTAAGTTTCTAAATTTTTAGGGGCCCCACAGACCAGAGAGAATGGCCTGGCGGGCTGCATCCGGCCGTCGGGCCACATTTTACCCACCCCTGCTCTACATGATGCGGAAAGACAAAGGCGCCAACTCTGGGCACAGTTCTGAAATCCTGATCCAAACAGGCAAGCTGAGGAACAAAAAAAATCACTGCATTGTACCACTGTCCTGGAAAACAAAGGTTGGTCATTACTCCACGCACACACAGAAGTTACCTTCTTAATGACCAACATCAGTCACCTGTCAAAATGCTGCATAAATGAATAAAACCATGCACAACCTGGCCGTTTCGGGAAGTCTACAGGAAAATGCTATGGGAAACATTGCTAAGAAAAGCAGACCATTGCTTTGGCATGACTGTCTCTAGGGTTATGCCTTTGCTCCCCACACTACAACGTAATTTCCTCTCAAAGGTATTCTTTATCGCTGGAGATTAAAGACACATTCTGGTGCTGTTTGATTTTGCCCCTGCCCAGATAAACAAGTAAACTGCAGGACCGCAGAAGTCAACAATCAAGATCAGTTGAATTGACGGCACCCAGATAAAAATTAAGCAGGTTGGGGTCTGTTTTATTTCATTGTCTTACATGTCCTGGTGCTACAAAGACTTTTGCAATAGATGTTACTCGCTTACACAAAGCTTTTAAAAAACAAATATACCTATTCTTTCACTATAACCCTCCCCCAGTTCAATTCATCTTTCACAAGGCCCTTTCTTCTTATGCCATTTTCTTTCGCCTTTCAAAAATAAAGCCAAAAATAAAGCCTTTTCTACTCTCCTAAACTCCCTTCAAAAGGTATAGCAACAAATCTGTTTTTCTCTAGGATGACAGAAATTGGGGATGGAAAAGACAGATTAGGTCATCTAGTCCCAGAACTGGACTGTGCATCTTTGAATGGTTCTCAACACAATTTTTCACTGTGTCCTCCTAAAGGTTGTTGCCTCCCATCTACTACGCTCAGCTGTATTCAAAGACCAACCTTTGGATTTTGGGTGAGTGTTAGTGAAACAGTCTTTGTACCATTCCCAAGCTTGGCAGGATCATTTTACTATACAGGAAGGAGGGCCTGTGGGTCAGGCCCCAAAGCAGACCCCCTAGACTAGAGCATAGGTTTTTAAAGGAAAGGGCACCAAAAGATTTCTAGTTAGGGTCCCAGTACCTCCTTCTCCCATCTGTCCTGTACCCGCAGTAGAGAGAGGTGCCAGTTTAGAAGGGCTCTTATATTCATACCTTCATGGAGTTCCCCCTTTGGGGAGTCAGAAACAGAATGACTTCAGAAATCAAAATCATTCAATAGATCCATTTTTGAACGACGTGACAGTTTACAAGACATAACCCCCCCATGATCATCTGAAAGAAAAGCAGGACAGATAAAAATCTTGATTTTAAAAATCAACTATTTAATCTGATGTGCACGAGCAGTCCAAAAGAAATCAATAGGATTATTAATGTGAGCAAAATTAAGCATTTGCAAGCTCAGAGACTTAAGTTTCCAGCATCTGTTCCAGCACTCTGGACGTTTTGGAACCATCAAATATGATGCACTACCACTATTTGCATTTAAATTAAAAACAACTTTTATCGTTCAAATCCCAACAAACATTAATATAAAGTTGCAAGGGACACATTTTAAAATGGAATCTTTGTGAAAATCTCAACCTCATGTAAAAGAAGGTTTTTTATTTTTATTTATTTTTTGGTAAAATGCTCTTAAATCCCCACCTTGTTTAAAAACAAAATGAAGAGGTATTTTGCAATGTATTGATTTAATTTATAAGCCACTCTTCAAATGAAAAAGAACAAATGCACAAGCCAGGAAATGCTTGTAAATACAGAAGAAAAATATAAAACAAATTTGCTATAGGCTCAGGCTTCACAGGTGAAAGTTACCATTAAAAAAAAAAAAAAAATGTCCTTAAAGTCAACATATATTGGCTTCACTAATAAAGTTCATATGTCAAAGGCGCACCTTTACACTGAACAGTTGTGAATGTATGGAAGTTTTACATTCATACACCATTCAGTAAGGAGTTCAGGTTGGATACCCCTGGCGTAGGCTAACTCAAGCGGCCCCGCAGGCTGGATGAATGGTGCGAGGCTTGTCTGCAAGCCAGATCAGGCCCACAGACTAGATCTCCACACTTGGATCCAGCGGGTGGGGTTGGCTTGGTGCAGGTAGGCTGCATGCAGCACATGTCAGCCCAGCCCCATGTGCTATGTACAGTGCACAGGGCTGGGGCACGCGGCATGGCATGGGGGCCAGTCCAGGGCACACTGCATGCAGTGCCTGGGTCCTATGCAAGACTCATGGGCAGCACCACGGCCTGGATGTTAGGGCTCCATGAGCTATACCTTTGACACCCCTTGCCTATGCTATATATGTGGCTAGTGGCTACCCACTGGAGCACTCCCCCTGCATTAGTGCTATACAGCATTCAGCTCCAGTTAAAGTTATATTGACCCAGCATCTGTAAAGTAATTCATATCTTGCCGACTTCAGAAAACCACTGTCAATCTTTTATGCAGAGAATCAGGATAATGGAAGACATCAGAAGACATTGCTACATTTCTCTGTATCTGATGAGTTTTCCCTGCTTCCCAAATAAAAGCAAGATGAAACGGTCATTTCAGTTTTCTGTCACCATGAAAACTCGAACCCCCCTGACTGTTTCAAGTTGTGCAAAACATTCTCAGCTGCAGGGAGTTAAAAACTTTCAGCAACTACTGAGAATTATTATAGAAGTTCATCCATTCAGTATAAACTTTGTCCAAGGGACCATTCATAGATGAAAACCTTCACAAATCTGTGATGTCTTCTAGCTGTGCTTGAATGCTTTTATTATAATTGCTGATGAAGATCTTAACTCACCACTACAGGAGTATTAGGTGGATGGAGCTTAGTAGCTCCTTCCAAGGGAAAACACAGTAGGGTGCTCAGAGTCGAGTAATGAGCATCTTATAGATGAGTAGAGCAGTGGGGAGAGACAGCTCTTCAACAGAGCTAGGAGACATTTTCCAGATAATCAAATCACTTTGTTCACTGAAAAACCCAGTTTCAGGCTGACCAAAACTATTCACAATTTTGAGCTGAATTTGGTAAACAGCTTCTATTAGGATTTTTTTTTTTTTTTAAGAAGGGGGTGGTTCCAACATTTTTCAAAGAAATTTAGGGAGTTTTTTTGTTTTGCCAAGGAAACTAAGAGTAATGGGCAGTGGGTGGGTGGGGGTGTATGTGATCAAACTGGCACAGCTGTCTCACACAGTGCTAATTCTAGCTTTATGCCCCACCAGTCCTTCAACTAATTGTATATGCCTAGGATTAATTACTTGGTTGAACCTAGTGTCCGTGTCTTGTAGCATGGGCTGTGCATTGCACTCACAGACTATTCCAGCTCTGTAATCAGTTGTGTTTGAAATCAGGTGTCAAACAGCAGCAGCTGCAGCTTGTGGGAGGGCAGCTGGGGCTGCTGTATTGACAACCGATATAAAACAGCAGTTTTCCAGGTATAAACAGTCTTATGTAGTAGTAGAGGGCCACAACCAGACACCAGAGCTTTAATGTCAGTCACAATCTGGGGATTGCTCTCTTTATCCAGCACCGACATTTCTCTCTCATCCCTTTTGTAGGGAAGCCCAAGCTTTCATGGACTGTAAGAATGGAAACCTGTAATGCACTTAACTCCATCTCTAGAAAAGCTGCATCTGATGCGGGATGAACTCGGCACCAACGACTAGGAAAATTAGTAAGAGCACCCTGATTTTGGACACTACACCAGGCATTCATCTGCCAACATTTTGCTACTGGAGCTTAACTTAGCCTATTATGCATGCTTGTAATTGCAAAATAAGGAATCTAGACAAATAAAGCTGTGGCAACATACTTGGGGGGCGGGAAAAAAAAAATCACTAAATATTTATGCAAAATATAAAAGAGTGTGTTTTTGCTATCGTTGCTGTTCTAAATGTATGCACATACTTTTGGGATTCATAGTGAACCTGTTCTAAATATCTGGTTCTTCACATCTCCTAGGTTGTGTCAAATACATCCTAATCTTTTTGAAAATAGGAAGTATGAAAAAAACCCAAATAAACCAAAACAAACAAAACGAGCAAACCAAACTCGAACATGATTTAAGAAAAAACACAACCAAAAAACTCGTGTCTTATGCAAATTTCCCATAAGAATAAACTAGGCCAAGAGAAACCAAGAGGATGAGATAAAAACTGAGTTCCCTAGGAATAAAATGATTTTCAAAATGTTTTCTCTGTGGCATCATCTGGGCTAGGGACAGAAGCATAGGTGGAGGGAGAAAAAGTTATTGCGCCGGGGGGGGGGGGGGGGGAGAGAAAGTGCTGCGGGGGGGGGGGGGGGGGGGAGGAGCATGTGTGCACGCACCCAGCCCAGCAGGTAAGTCTGTGGGGAAGGGGCGGGGCAAGGCAGATCAAGGCCCCTGCAGTGAGGGAGAGAGCAGGGCAGAGGCAGGGGGAAAACTGGAGCCCAGGTGGCTTATTCGGGGGTGCAGAGGGGCTCCGGCCACTGTGCAATCCCTGGCTGGAGGTCTGGGGGGTATTTTGCCCGCCCAATCTGCACGCGGGGTGGAGGCAGTTGCCGCTGTGCGCTGCATTTTGCCCCCCACTGCAGTGCCCCCTGCCTCCAGAGCCGTGCGACGCCACGTGCGTCCAACAGTGAGGCGCAGAGGCAGAGCAGAACCCAGCCCGCAGCAAGAGCTCACCTTCACCCCACACACAGATCAGGGGCGGCACGTACCCCCCCACTGGCTCCCACCATGGTGCACGCAGCAGTGGGATCCCCTCCCCCACTCCCCTGGATGTGCCACTGGACTCCAGTTGTCCCACAACCTGGCCTGGCTGGGGCCCCATTCACCCCTGCTGCCCCTGCCCCAGTCCCTCCCACACTGTGGGGGTCTCAATCTGCCCCTCCCCCACAAAGCCCTTTCTCCCTCACAAAAAATGTAGGCAGCCACACACCAGTGCTGCGATCCTGGATGCCCCTCCCCACCCCCCGCTGCAGCAGCCTAGAGCCTGCAGCCAGGCTGCCCCATGGCCCTACCTGCTGCCCTCCATTTGGAGGAGGGGAGGCTAAGCCCCATTACCCCCCTCTGCTGCCACCTATGGACAGAAGTTACATATAAACCAGTTTAAATGATCAGAAACTGGTTTAAACCTGTAACACAACAGAAGATCAATGTGCATAAACCAGTTTCAAAATGACTGAAACTGGTTTAAAATAAACCTGGTTGAATATGACATCAGACTTAACTGATTTACGTCAAACCGGTTTATGAAACTTCTGTCCCAGACCCCTTCTTAGTGCAAGTTAAATCAGAGTCCCCCAGCATCCCTGTATTTTGCAGCCCTGGGCTGGGCTGTGCTGTCTGCTCCAGAGAGCAGAGCTGGCCCCACCCCTCTGCCCCTTAGCTGGAGCAGTGAGGGCTGGCTCACTGGCCCCCCAGGCAAGCCCTGGCTAGGGTCTGGGACCAGGGAAGGGGGTTACACTTCCTTTTACCCCCCCCAAGTACAGAGCTGTCCTGCCCT
>NW_005842212.1:1286172-1291251 GCF_000455745.1 Alligator sinensis | reverse complement strand
CTTACTGCTGGCTGAGACTGTGGACTGAAAAATCACAGAGGCACCCGGAAGCAGGAAGAGGAAGTGATGAGCAACCCTGCAGAGTCCTGCTACTGTGAGTCTGGACTGCAAGTCCAGAGACCTCAGGGGCAGCAGGAAGAGGAAGTGGACACATAGCCAATGCTGACTGTGTCAGAGAGCCATGCTCTAGTGCCCCCTGGCTTGAGCTACTGCAGGCATGTGGCTGCATTTCCTGAATCAAAAGTGAATGCCTGTTTATTTGCTTACTGGTTCAATCTACGCAGCTTAGACTAACCTGCAAAGACTGAATCAATTCAGCCTCGGGCTTTTTGACTGTTTGTACTTAGCTCTGATGTCTAATCATCATATTTATTTAGTTATTTATTTAGTTATGCATTAGTTATTTCTGCTTTGATACAAGAACGCAACTATACAATATCAAAGGGTAGAGATGTTATGTTTAGGTACCTGAACTCTCACATCACGTAAATACAGTCTTTGCCTTTTTGTAAGAGTCATCAGCCAGGTACCACCAGTTATACCATGAATAATACCTCAATATCAGTTCAGTGATAAAAACCTGAAGTACTAAATTTCTATGTTATAAGGCAGCTAAGCAGACAGACTTTCCCCACTGTGATTCTCAATCAATTTTTGTCTATATTCTCACATTAATATGCTGGATTGGAGTTTTAATATTATGCTCAGCCAAATACAAACAAGAGTACCATGATTAGCCAATAACTAGCAGATTATGCAGCATATGAGATCTCCTGTGAGTTATTAATCTGTTATTTTATACTGAACAACAGATGCAGATATGGTTTTTCAGACATCCCCATGTCATTGATTCATTTAAAAAAAAATCAATGAATGTTTAGAGTCTGTATCTCTGCATGCTAAAAACACATGGAATTACTAACAGTAGGATTACACCAGCAGACCAACTTGTAAAATACCATACTCTTCTGCTTAAAGTTGTAGGTAAAGCACCAGGACAAGAATGCTTTGGCCAAACAGTTTTAGGATCACTTCAGTTCAAGTTATCACCCCCCACATTTTGCAGAGACAAGATGGGGAGGTATATCCCTCAACTGTAGAATAGTGGTCCCTCATCTCTGATAGTGCTCTCTTCTTCCCTATCTGTACACCTACACAGTTGATTGCAACACAGCTCCCCATAGCATGTGGTGCATTTTAAGGAGAACCAGACACGAAGACTTAACCCCAGTTGGTAGGGCAGTTTGAAATTTATTAAAGAAAAATGCTACGGCAGACTAAATATTAGCGTTTTAAAGCAAGAGCAAAGATGGGAGGACCATCCATTAATAGTCTCCAAAAGCAAAGACGGGCTGGAGGAGAACAAAAAGAGAACAGTTTTACAAAAGCTATTGTGAAAAGAAAGCGTGATCCTCCATGTGCAAAAGCAGCAAGGAAGTTAAGGAGGATGAGGATGGACCCGGAAGGGTCTGGGATTTGACAATGAAGAGATCTAGAGAGCAGTAATCGAGGTACAGATCTAGCTGAGAATAGTGCCGACGAAACAGTGGGGGCAGACGCACGACAAGATGTGACGCACAAAGGAACAAACAATATTAAGAAGCTCATGGTAAAATTGCAAAATGGAAAGGTAGGATCAAAAGATGCCTGTGCAAATCCTGGAAAAAGGCTCCCTTTCAGCTAGGTATAAACATTGTGGAGCAAGTTACTTGCAGTTCTAACTCCTTGTTGGTTGATCTTACCCAGCAACTGCATTGCAAAGCCCAGGTCTGCAGAAGTGCTTAAAATAAACAACAAACCAAACCCTCAGCCATGAATGTCCGTTCCCTGATAAACCTTCACATGGACAATTTTGGCCCAAGAGTACGTTTCATTTCATAATCTAAAAACAAAACAAAAATATTGAACATCGATTTCTTTTAAAGCTAGAATGTAATAAACCTGAAAAGCCCAAACAGTACGAGATGCTCATTTGTTTCCTATAACTCAGAAGGCATGCAATTTCAAATGCAAAGTTTGGCAATTCATCACACAGGCCATTAGCCTTCAGTTTTTTCAGAGAGGAAATGAAAATGGCCAAGATGTTTAACATTGACGAGTGTCTACTGCATAAACACAGGAACTATTGTATATAGGAATATTGGTTAAATATATTAAGCCAACTGCATCCCTGGTACAACTTCATGCATTTCACTGGGCTTGCTCCAGGAATTATTTTGGCTGACTGTTTGGAGTACATCTGCCAAAAATATATACTTACAATATAAAAGAGGTAAAGCTTCCAAATGCCCAATTATGGTTTATAATGAATAGAATGAAAGGCTATAAATACTTGGAGTTATTATATATATAACTCCAACTATTTATGTATTCCATGTGATAGATATGGCCATAGCAGCTTTTTGGTGAAATGAAGTATTTCTAAATTAAATCGCATTGTATGTTTACAGGACAGACAATGAGATTTTTTAATCGGTCACTGCTACCTATTATTGGATAATGAACATCAAATATTTTCTTAATAGTATAAACTCTGTTACTCATGGACAGCAGTTTGTTTGCATTATGGGTTTTTTTGTTGTTATTGTTGGTACAACGTGTAAAACTCCAGAGCTTTGATCCAGAGAGACTAAAGCCAAACCTGCCCACGGCACAATATTCATTGCGACCATTAATTCCATTCTTTACTTTGCACAGGAAATTACTATTATATATATTCCATTACTGGCTAGGTAGCTTCATGAGCCTGATCAGCCCCAGTTGCAAAGGCACCAGTTTATTTTTGCTGGGGGGCAGGGGCGCTAAAATGATGGACATGTGGAAAGTTTTATGCATTTCATGTGACAGCCCTCTTCCCAAGGGGGGCCCCACATATTCTGTGGCTCTGCCCTGTTGTGCTAAGCATTGTACACCCTTCCCCTCCTCAATTCCCTCTCCCCAATTCAAGAGAGATTGAGAGGAAAAAAAAAAAGAAGAGCATCTTCCCGAAACTTATAATTTAAGTGAAGGACAAAAAACGGCAGGAGGGCCCGTGGGAGAGCACAATGGAAGGCAGCGGTACAGGACAACACTGATCAAAAGTGAGAAAGGCAATTACAAGCCTTTCCATTCTCTATTTAGGACCCTGCTTTTTGCAAGTCCATTCATAGCCTGCTTCATCAGACATTGTCACCTATGAAAGCTTGTGCGTCTGAACCCAGGCTGAAATATCCTGTGCAAAGTACACTTTAATACAGGGGTGAGCAAAATGCGGCCCGGGGGCCATTCTATCCAGCCCGCGGGGCCTCTAAAAAGAATTTAGAAAATTAATATTTATCTGCCCCGGCTGCCTGTCATATGGCCCTCGATGGCTTGCCAAAACTCAGTAAGTGGCCCTCCGCCCGAAATAATTGCCTGCCCCTGCTTTAATATGTTAGCCTGCCCTGCCTTCCAAGTGATCCTAACAGGAAGTTGTCTCAGCATACCAGCTGACAGTGCACAAGTCCTCTTTTCTGGCAAGCAAATGTAAGCCAGATCCTTCTTCCCTTATGTAGTAAGAGTATGTATACAACTTCCGCTAAAATGATCCAACAAAATTATATTAAAAAAATATATATATATAATTTGCAATTATTGGTAAAAGCATACAAGAGTAGACATTCTACCAGCTAACACAAACTTGAACGAGACATATGAAAACAGGTAAAAGTGAAGCAATATGCAAACAGGCGAGGAGAACCAACAGACAGAGGAATTTTATTTGATTTTGGCCTTTACTGTTTGTGTCATGTTCTACAAAAACACCTAGGGAATATAGGACAGTTGTGTAGTCAACAGGTGTAAGTTGTTAGAGAGCAGCCAAATTGTTTCTTCATTAGCTCCCTTTACTTAGTATATCCCCTTTTGGCCAACGGGATTATGTGCAGCAGTAAGTCAACAGGACTCAGCCCTGCATGTGCAACGTTAACGTTGCAGCTGTTCGGCCGTCTCTGCACGGTTACGCTCCCCCCCCACCTCATCCCAGACTCCTTCATTAAGACCACCATGCAACCTGTCTAGACTCTAAATGTGTGACCGAACTGTAATCTCTCAAGCCAGTGTTTTAAATAAAGCTTACAAATGGGTAAGGGGAAGCAGTTTGGTCTCTTCGGCACAGCTTTTTCACTACCTCAAATGCCATGGAAGGTGGGGGGAGGGAGGGGGTGTCCTCAGCTGGGGCTGTACAGTGCTTTATACATCAAATTATTAAAGGCCCAACTCCTAAGTGCTGCCCCTCTGCTTTCCAGGCCAGCTGCAGGCGCTGAGCAATGCCAGCTGTTGCTTTTAGGTCCTGACTGCTAGAGCAAAGGTGCTAATTATTGGGAATGAATTTAGGTTTAAGCAAGGACGCTGCATCGGATCAATTGATGCCAGTGCTTTTCCTTGAGTCACCAATGAGCCCAGCCTCCAACCGTATGAAAGAGAGAGACAACTTCACGCTGCCTTTATGTCCAACAGTTTGTTGCCTACCGCATGGAGAATGTGCACCAAATTGTGTCCTCCAGGCTTCCCTAACAGCGAACATGGTCTGATCTGCATGACCTGGCATCACTACACAGTCTCATGTTCAAGCAGCACAGATATTTTTACACTCTGCTCTGCTGAACAAATTTCCTATGGTATTGGACAGCATCACTGCAGCCTTGTGATAGACACCATGGGGTCAAACCTCCCCCAAACACACACACACACACACACACACACACACACACACACACTGACCTAGTTTGACCTTGAGAGGCAGCAGATCCAAAACCTGAAACAAATTTCCTCCATTTCATACTGAAATCTGACAGGCATGTATGGCAAACACTTGCAATATGGGGTTTTGAAAGGGTGACTTCACTTTTACAAACCCTTTAAATCGGAGGGGTGGTAAGTCATACTTTGGCTCCCCAGTCCCAGCAATCACAGTAAAGACTCAGGCCCCAAAAGTCAGCAAAGACCTTGACCACTTGCCTCCCTTCAAACACGAGGTCTTCTACCAGTGTCAAATGGCTGGAGTTTCAAGCGGAAAAAAAAAAATTAGAAAAAAAAAAGCTGGCCGAGCAGACTCCCTCT
>NW_005842212.1:1279394-1286162 GCF_000455745.1 Alligator sinensis | reverse complement strand
TCCATGCTTTTTGGAACAAGGCCACCCTCCTGGAAGCACTTACAATAATTAACGTGCACGAGGGTCCTCTGGGTGAGGATCTGGGGAATTTATAAAGGATCATGTCATTAACATTCTTCTGGTGCAATATTTCAGTAACTAAGCCACTTTCCGACTGGGGTAAAAGGTACCATGTTCCCACAGGGCTATCAGGACTGCGTATGACCATCAGTAAGACAACTAACAAGAGTATTAAACCCACACTAAAAGGAAACAGATTCTGGCAATTGTTAAAGCAAGCTGGTGTCACAGCTATATATACATAAAAAACTTGAGAACGTAGGAACCCAGAGTTTCTTCTGCAGTTTCCAAGTACCCCCGCCTTATCCAGCCCTCCGGAGGTCACCCACTCGGTGAAGCTCATTCCCTGGGGAGACTCGTATTCTTCTAGTCCATTTCAAGTGCCTTGTTTCGTGGACATCTGCACTATTTTAGACCCCAACCCTTTCAAGCCATGAGTGATGATCCCAGTAAACATGAGATTGGCTTAAAGATTGTAAGAGTTTGAATGCTACTGCATTTGAGGTCCTTTTCATCGGCCATGCAGTTGTGCTGTTTGGATGGGCGTCTCCAAGGTTTTCTTTACAGCTATGAGACAGAAACTTAGGTTTTCCTGTAAACAATCAACACATGAAAGGATTAAAAAAAATAAAATAAACATGGAGGAACAATGAAAGACCATACGCTAAAATCCACTGCAACTTCAGCCCCAACCTGATTTTATTTAAATGCCTCATGAAACAACGAGAGTATATCAGTGCTACGCACAGAAAGAAGCAGTCCCAGAATGATGGCAACCAACTGCCCCATTCTTCAAACGGTACATGTGCTTCGTGGTTTTTAAACACTTCACGGCGTGTATAAAAATGTTTCCTTTCTATTAAAACATGTCTTTTCAATGTGATGCTTCTTGTACTGGCAGCTTTCCTCCATTCATATTCAGACTTGTATTCCACAGCAGTGCCAATCCAGGGCTAGGACTGGGCTGACCATGCATTACACACGTTCAGTAAATGGCCTGCCACGAAATGCATGAAATGCGCCAGACTGTGCCCACGTTAGAGACGAGAGCTCTCTGGGTATTTTAAACACCCTGCAATTGAGCGCAAATGGATTTATAATGCAATTAGAAGCGTTCTGGAAACATTTATACCGTTGAGTTATAATGTCTCATCGGTGGTTGTGGTTATGTGCTTATTGTCCAGTCCGCAAACAGGCATTTTGTAAAATTCAATTGCAAGCACACCCAGGAACCTTTATTACATTATATTAAGCTTCACTGAAGACTCCTACTATTAGCTGGAAATCTCCTAAGTGAATTTTCTTGTGTGCAAGTCTCCCTGCGTGCAAATTCCAATAGTTATTCTTTACAAAGCCAACGCGAAGAACAAGCCCGCAAAGTAAATGGTGATGTGAGAAGCTGATGTAAATGGACATAGCTCTGTATAAGCTAATGCAGCATTTGTCCTAACAATTATTGTTGGTTTCTTCATAGGAAGTATCCAAGCCATTGAAGTACGCCATGCAAGGGCAAAGCGTTGTCACTTGGGAACTCCTGATGTGATAACAGAAGCAGCAATTCTTTTTTAGAATAAGAATGGGGAAAAACAAACCTCCAAAGCAATACTTCAGTAAAGCAAAGCTCTCATCTTAGACCTCTTCCCTAAACAAAAGGAACAACCTTGTGGTTTATAGCAGAGCAGTGAATGGTTTAGGGTCTACAAGGTCCTGTAAGATATTGCCACTGTAAATTTATGTTGCTTCAGTCCAAGCATATTGCTTTAGAAACCACCACTACCACCGCCGCAGAAAAATGGTTCCCTTGAAAGCAAGTCCATAAACCATAAGAAAAACTGTTTTTCATTTTTTCCACCATCAGATAGATGAGAGGGCTCAAATTCTTACAATAGATTTGTGAGCTCAAGGGAAGAGGCTACGGTAATAGACAGAGCAAATCATTTTTCTCCCACAAGGTTTGCTGAAAAGTAGCTTAAAAAAAAAAAAAGTGTAAGAAAAGATTATCATCAATCTTTTCATATTTCTTGCTGAATTTTTCATGGCATTGTCAGATATTGTTAGAAAAAGAATGTTTTAAAATGATTAAAATTCTTAACATCCAAAAATCTGATTCTGTTCACTAACCACCAGGTTTCTAGATAATAAAAATGCATGTATGCGTGTGTGCATTTTATAATACACACACACACACACACACACACACACACACACACACACTCACTCTTCATAAACCAAGATGTGGAATTTGGAAACATCCAAGTCTGATCTTCAGGCAGACCAGAGAAATTCAAGGAAATGGGCTACATTCTGCAATTATTCATGGAACTGCAAGCCTACGGTAACTCCAGTGGCCTCAGAGGAGGTACTTAATCAGACAGTAAATATCACAATCACTTATGAACACAAGTTCTACACCCTTCACAAGACACACTGACCATTTTGCATGACAGCATGGCCAGCCATACACTATTAAAAGTATATGCATTAAGAGCTGGTTGGATGCATCCAAAAAATGTACAAACAAACCAACCATAGGTGCAAACCGAGCATTGGCCATCAGGATCCACTTCCAAGCTAGGTACAGACATTCAAAAAGCCTGGGGTGGACTCTAAATTACATGGTTTGCTATACGCAACGTAGTTCAGACCGGTAGCCAACAGAACGCACATTTGCCCCTTGGTGGGGGGAAATCTTAGTCCCAGTTCTGTCACATTTAAACCAGTCTACGCACATCAAACTTCGGTTCTGTTACAGGTATAGACTGGTGTTGTGTGCTGAACTTTTTTTCTGTTATGGGTATAGACAGATCACTTATACTGGTGAAAGTATAATATCTGTACCTGGCCCCAAAGCCAAGTTCAGCAACGGGTGTGCAACTGTTCTGCCTCTTTGTGGTGCGAGAGCTGCATGCAACGTCATCGGGTGACGTCTGCAATTTTCTCAACATTCAGCTCCACCCTGACATCGCTAAGGGAAGTTCTGGCCACTGCCTGAATTCAATCTTTGAACTTTTAGACATTCATCTGACACGACTAAAAATGTCAAATCAAGTTTTCCATGTGCAGATAAAAAAAAAAAAATACCCCTTCCACCTTACCCAACATGTGTTACGTGTAAAAATGGGAAACCAATTGTCTATGGTTTCAACACATGATACCCATAATCAGACCACATCAAACGACTGTAAATGCTTTTCAGCCTAAACGCACTTAAGTAGTGATTCCGGTAAAGAGGATTAAAGTATTGTAAAGAAAAAAAACAGTAGCTACACAGAGTCTGCAGAGTAGCAACAGATTTCAGAAGGTGAATGAAACTACAGACCTAGCACCTAGCTAGGACAAGTGAGCAGAGGGACCGGAGTGGCTGCACTGCACAAGGTCACCCTTCATTGTTATTTTCCCTCTGACATTTGATGATGTCCAAATGTAGATAATGGATTTTACAACACAGGCAGTTGTTAAATGTCATCTCCTCCCTTAGCCCAGCTATGCATTACAAGGTAATATCATGCTACATTATGATCAGACAGATGGGAAAATAAGAGTACGCCTCCAGGAATCTGGAGCTGTTATTTGTTACAGGGCTGGAGCATTTTGTTCTGGAAAGAGCTACAGACAATGGCACAATATTCAGAAGTCCCCGGTGAATTTGCACATCTTCCAGGGCCTAAACTAACATGTCTTAAAACAGCCAATAAAAAAAAATTGCTAAATTTCTGTCCTCTGAAATGCCAATCCTTATAAGAAATGTTTGGGCAAAATATTCCTGCCCACGTTTTGGCAATGGCTACTGACACCTAAAAGCCCACTGAATGGTGAGCAGTTTAACATCATACTGCTTTGGAAGAGCAAGATAATTGGCCTGTCACATCAATTTTATGTGGGTAAAACTAAATAGCATCACAAGGTTTGTTTCTCATTTTGGAGATCTTTGTCCCATGCTGCAGCCACATCAGGCACCAAGATTCATGATTTCTACAAATCACTTGAACTAAGATCCCAATTCAGCAGCTTTCCCAATGGAGTTAAAGCGTCTTCTTCACTAGCCCTCGGTATCAGTCATGTTAATGAGTAAGAGAAGCTTCCTGGGTTTTGGGGTTTTATTTATTTATATATATATATATGAAAGGTATCCAGGTTGTAGCGGTGTAGGTCTAGAGGCAAAAGGAATCAGAACTCGTGGGAGAGGTGGTATCTTTTACTAGACCAACTAGATTTTTGCAAATAAAAAGTCTTGAATTGTTTCAGGTATCCAGGTATGCCTCTAGACCAGCTGGTCTAGAGGCAATTAAAGAAATGTTTTTTGCTAAAATCTCGTTGGTCTAATACAAGATATCACCTCTACCACGAGTTTTGATTCCTTCTGAAAGTAGAAATATACTTTTCTAACTGCCAACCCTGGAATCTGAGTCACGCTGGGTTCCTTCCACTACCGCCCAGAAGAGGTTTTGCACAAAGACTTCACTGAACATATTCAGCTGATAGCACCCAAGCCAGATCCTTCTTCCCTAGGTAAGACGTCTCTGCAGTGCTAATAGGTACAATATCGTCCCAAGAATTTGGAATACAAACATCTGAAAAGGATGGTGCTATTTGCACGGAAACGTGTATTGTAATATTTATGGCGTGTTTACAGTCACAAACCTGGCTGAAAACACACCATAAGAGAATGCTAAACCAACATTATCAGAACTCGTGGGAGAGGTGGTATCGTTGTATTAGACCAACTAGATTTTTGCCAAAAAAAAAATTAAATAAAAATCTTTAATTAAATTCTTTAATTTTTTGCAAAAGTCTAGTTGGTCTAATAAACAATATCACCTCTACCATGAGTTCTGATTCCTTTTGCCTCTAGACCAATACAGCTACAACCTGGACACCTGAAACCAATATAATACGATGAACAGTACCAGGAAACATGCAATACACTTCAGCCCAAAAGATGCACGCTGAAGTTGCAAGCAGTAAGTGAAACTGCTGCTCTATCCAACATGAAGCCATTAACAGGGTCACTTTCCAGCTACAATAAATCAATCTAAATGGAAGAAGTAGCATAACTCCAAAGTGTCAGCCCTATGACTCAGTTCTTCTATAATTTCAAGCCGTGCTCCATCTCAACCCATTAAATGAGCTGGCATGCAATGGCAGCTGCTCTTTTGAAACAATATTCCCTTTTATCAATGAACCCAGGGGTTTGAACTGAACGGTCAGCAAGAATGAAACATGCAAAGGGTACCGACACCACCGGTGTTGTATTATAGCGCGATTATTGTTCATATTTTGTACTGCCAACAAATAGAGGCCCTATGCAGGATTCCACCTGCATTGGTGTAAGTCCATTATCAAAAAAAATAGAAGGCAAGAAGAAAAAAAAAGGAAGAAGTAATAGAAAGAGCATTTAGAGAAAGGTCAGTGCACTGAACAACAGCATTATTATTTGCAAAATGCCCAGGCACATTTTTGCCTGAGTGTTGTCATTGCAGGTACATAACAAAGTTACAAAAACGCCATCCAGGGGATTGAACCTTCTTCCTTTTGTACTTAGATATTTAGTGGTGCCCTCAGAGACAGTAGCAGCAGCATTTCCTTAAGTAACTTAAGCAAATGTATGCTGAGCATTAACCTTAAAGGCAGACAAGAGTTTATTTTTAAAGATCCGGTCCCCTTACATTCAAGAAAATGCAGACATCTCAAGAGACCTCCTGGCATAATACTTGTGAGTCTACAGGAAGGAAGATAGAGCAAGCCCATGTTAACTTGGTTTAATAATTAAAAATTGATACTTTTTTTTGAAAACCATCTGGAATTAAGTAGCAGCAGCCATGGTACAGAAGCTCTCTAAGGACTCCTGTCTGTCGTCAACTTAAGATGAAAACATCTCAAGAGCAGTATACTTAGGTTTATACAAACTGACATTAAGTATATCTGGACGGCCAATCCAAAGACCTCCATGGGCTTAGCTAACCTACCTGAAAGACTGCTTCACTATGCAGGGAGACAATTGTGTGCCTAGGCCTTAGGATTTCAAACAGGGAGTCTCTTAGTCCCATATTTGGTGCTTTTCTTATAAGTCCCAGCTGATGGAGTCATGGGATCACACAAGAATTTCAGGTTTTTCTTTATAGTTGTAACTTTAAACAGCCAGATCAGGTCATTTATGTGAATACAAATTTGACCGGCTGCCATGTGCTATGTGAAGGACAAGAGAGCTTGCAAGTTAGACTCCTTGTGTCAAGTCATGTTGGAGTCAGCTGTAAGAAGAATATCAAGCTCTACTTTTCAGCAATAGATCTCAAAGTACCTGAAAAAGGAGATCAGCAACCCTACTGCCATTTCACAGAGAGAGGATCTGAGGCGCAAATGCCAGGTTATCACCATCAGGCTAGTGCAGAGGAAAAGGACCCAGCTCTTCACAGCGCCATTCCAGTGCTCAGTCACTTGGCAATGCTGCTGCCTATACTTTCTTCCTAACCATGTCATTGGTTATTTTAAAAAGTTAAGCAATAATATTCCCTGGTAGGCATGTTTCTTACTTACCTAGCAATCAAACTATTTTTATTTGACATAGAAGTCATTTGGAAAAAAAAAGGGGGGGGGGGGCAGCAAAAGGTCATGAGTGGGAAACTAAAGGAAATACAGAATTTTGATCAGATTAAAAGCAGATCAGAAGTGACTACAAAGTTTTTATACGGTTGGCTGTCTGCCAGCAGG
>NW_005842212.1:1263895-1279079 GCF_000455745.1 Alligator sinensis | reverse complement strand
TAGCTTGTAACCTCAGCCATTTTCTTATGGGCAAAGCAAGTACCTTAAGTGGCAGGGAGCAATGCATGAACAAGCAAGGGGACAATGACTTCGTAACCTCTTACCCTACTTTCTACAAGAACAAACTCAAATTGTAAGTTTGACGTGCATGAGATGCTTAGAAGCCAGAGTTGCCACCGCCTTTAGGCTCACATTTTAGAGAAAAAACACTCTACTTTGGACCTCATTTCAGGCAAGCCGATGGATGAGCTGTATGCTGGCTTTTGTTAAAACATTACGCGCCCTGCTTTATCTTACTTTATGTCAATGAATTATGAAGCCAAAAACAGTCAGTCCGTATGCTAGCAACTAGAAAAGAGCAGCAGTTTTTGAGGACACACTAATGAAAACTGAGCACTCTGCCATAATTTACAGCAGACGTTTCATACCGATTCATTGCGCCTCTGCATCATTACACAAAACAGAAAGAAAGAAAAAAAGTCTATTTGTTTAACTTATTTCATTCATTCAAAATCTTAAAATGTGGA
The DNA here is from genome assembly GCF_000455745.1 of Alligator sinensis. Taxonomy (NCBI): domain Eukaryota; kingdom Metazoa; phylum Chordata; order Crocodylia; family Alligatoridae; genus Alligator; species Alligator sinensis. The sequence goes on along the minus strand of NW_005842212.1, from coordinate 1,278,552 downwards.
AAAGTACTTGTGCCTCTTAAATCATGTAAAGTGGCTGATGTATAATATTTTTGTAAGTAAACATTATGCTAAAGGCCTAGGGTTCCAATAAATCACCCCAGTGAGACATGCAATAGCTGAATTGCTGCTCTTGTTCTATGAAAAATGTGGCAGTAGCAATACTTTGCTATCAGTCACGTGAGATGAAAATCTAAGTAGCAGAGCCAAAAACAAGTGCTTTGCATCTCTCCCACTGGTTTCTAATTTTGCATCTAAAATATCCATGACTTTTTATGGCTTATGATTCCAAATTAAAATAAAAATGAAAAACCTTCTGAGCATTAAAAAGATCCATTTTTCAGTCAGTCCCATTTAAGATGCCATTATTTTTCCCCGCCCCCAAGACACTGGCCTAAATATGAACTTTAAAAAATGGATTCCTGTTTCACAACGTTGACATGTACACCTGGAGTCAAGACAAAATGAAAAAAAATAAAACCAAAACCTAGTAAAATGGTAGAAGTTAACATGCAGTCTACACTGGAGAGAAAATAAGGAATTACTGTAGCATACGGCTTCCAAATGAGAGCCAGATGAGTATGCTCGGATTACTATTTTACCTAGCCCAAAGCACAATAGCAGAGGTCAGATTTTCAATTAATTTGTCTTAAGTGCACCCAGGCTTTTCCCCGAGCCCTGCAATAGAACGGCACTGTCAAATTTCAATTCATGCACCTCGGACAATCAGAAACAAGGGGACCACGTGTGTGTCAGAGAAGAGCTGCCGGCTCAGGTTAAAGTACCTGCTACGCTGCTGTACCGCACTACAAAATGGGCAAGCTTCATTTCAGGTAGCTTTCTACCCCACCTCCTCCCACCTACGCACGCCTTGATCAATAGCTTTTTGGGGCAGCAGCGGTCTTGTTCTGTGTTGGCATCGCACTTACCACGAAGGATTCCTGGTGCAGAGCTGGGGCTATTAAGCGCTCCATTTCATTGTAACATTGTGTGTGCCTGCCAGCTCTTGGAAAGGACCCTGGCATGTTAATATTGAGTTCAGCAGAATTTTAAGGCATTTTAGCTCCATTGATTTCAATGGATTCATACCAGTAACTACGAGGACCCAGTGCATTGGCTTTTTCCCCCCCATGCCCAGTTCAGTAAAGCTCTTTTTGTTTATGGGTGTTTACATGAGTTGCATTTTTATACAATTACTTGAGCAGCTGATGTTAGTTAAGCAAACACTGAGGAATTCAGGAAGAGGCATCTTTAAAAAAAAAAAAAGTCGTTCCCACATGTGATTTAACAATCTGTGCAACATTGAAGTAACACCTGGAGTTTCTTACTTCCTAGAGGAGATAGTCTGGTCCCATAAAACATCCCCATGATACCTTATCAAACAGCAAAGGACATAATGCCTCCGGCACTTTCCCTTCTGAAGAAGGCTGGTAGGTGGGTATGGATGCTCTCAGTAAGTGTGAGCAGGTGAGTGTAGCATATCATGAATACCAATGATCATCATAAAGCCAGGTCATCCCAGAGGACATGCATCCTTTCACTATTTCAGCTATATTTTATGGTCCATTTGGATATCTTCCGCACAGGAGAAGAGTGTGAAGGAGGTGACACCTCCTTCGGCTGAGAGTTCAGAACAATTTTTTGGGAGCAATATATTCATTAATAAGTGGAAGTAAAGATAAGTAGTAAGTACATAGCAATAATATTGTCTCTTGCTATAAAACAGAATTATTTAACGTAATAGCGGTTATATGTGGGTGCAGGGTGAAGGGGCGCCCTATGAAACAATGTAGTTTGTTAGGAAAATTGACCCTGAAACCTGATAACATCCTGACTGGTTCAGAAGAAGGATGGGGAAATCTGGAGCCTTTTGTATCAGTCAGGGCTATGTGGGTGGCAACCAGAAGTCATTACACTTGAGTTACCATCATGGAAAGATTATTTTCAGCTAAGGCCCTAGTAAAGGATGAGGTAGGGGCTACACCCTGTTAAAATGAAAGGAGAGCTCATGTCCCCAAGAGTTAATGAGTTGCTTATTTCATCCCATTCCCTAATTATGTAGGGTCTCTATACACCAAGCAAAGATCAGCAGAGAGTCAGGAACAATTACTGTCTAAAGTTGTCTGTACAGGCTGAGGTAGGCTTTGCAGGGCAGTCTAATGAAACTTCCATTGCAATTACACATTTTTTCCTTTAGACAGAGGACCTCAAATTCCAGAGCTGTCAAGCTAGTATCATCTGTCAAGAGCACTAAATTAAATAAGAAAACCAAATAAACTCAAGTCAAATATATTTATTGACAGGAAACAGATTTAAAAAAAAAAATCTACAGAAAGAATTGATCTTTGCATTTGCATGGAAGCCTGTTAGTTGAGCTACCAAAAAAGCTGCCCCTTGTAAAGTAGCATAGGACCACCTGGCTGAAGCAATACAGACATGGAAATAAGAGTCTTCCCAGGTATATCTACTAAATAATCAGTTGCTAAACTGAATATATAGGATGATGTCTCTTGCATTTGATTTCACTCTTAGGACAGGGGATGGCAACCTTTAAGGAGCGGCAACCTGAAACAAGGCATGCGGATCTGAGGTCAGGATGCTGCTCGTTACCCAGCCAGCTGCCACCCCTTTATGGCACCCGCTGCTGCTGCCGCCCCAGCCTTCCCTGCTGAGGGCCGCTCTTGCAACAACCCCCCTCTACAGCCAGCTCCTAGCCCCCATCTCCAAGTCACGTTGCTACCAACTTCTGCAAGCAACAAATTCAGTGGCAAGAGAAGCAGTGACTGCAGTAAGGGTCTGAGAGAGTGAACACGATGGGGCAGAAGCAGTTAGCACTGCAGAAGAGCTGAAGCAGGGTGGCAAAGGGGGACATGAAGGTGAAGCGGACCTGGGGGCCCCCCTCTAGCTAGAGTTTTCAAGCATCTGAAAGCTTGTCTAACTCTATCTCAACTATGCAGTTGGTCCAACAAAAGATATCACCCTAAGAAATCTCTGCATGTGGATGGCATTTCAATTCAAGCCCACTCTTTGTGGCCCGGATCAGAGAGAGAGACAAGCTTGGGCTCAGCTTGATTCAGGTCGCTGATCCTACTGACCTGCATGAGGTTAACGTTTGCAAAGTGTTTGTGAAATCAGGGCCCAAATCTATAGTTGCTTTGATTCTGTTGTCCACCCCTCCTTCTGCTATTCACTGCAGGCCGGATGTAGTTGCTTGGTGGGCCAGATCAGACCCATAAGCTATCGGTTGCTAACTCCCATTTTTGAAGGCTGCAATTATTGATTAATATAAAAACCAGAAATAAAATAGCATCTTTAAGTGTGGTATAAGAGTGACTGTAATAGCACGGTACTATATAGCAAGGCTGTGAAGCTCTTCTAGGCAGACACACGACTCCATGCTTTTTCTGTGAACAATAAGCACGACTGTGGCCTTGTATACATTCAGACTTTGAAAATGCATCTGATTTACCTAAAAGGTCCCATGAAGAAGAGACAGGCTAGCATGAGAACACATACTGTATACACATGTTTATGAAAGGTTACTTTGAAAACATCTGTTACTGATTGGATCTAAAAACCCATAACTAGGTACTATAAACAGTTACTTAAACAATCCTTTTCCTAGTAAAAACCTTTAGAAAGATTAGTCAATCATCATGCATAAAATTCACTTTGCAAAAATTAAGGAACATCCAATCACTGGAGTTTAGTGCGTGTGGGTGGAGGTGGAAACAAAACATTAATGAAGATTTATATACAGTAGGTCCAAGATCCTCAGCGGATGTAAACCATCAATACACCATTTGTTTCAAGGGACTTGTAACAATTTATCCCAGATGAGAATCCGTCTCTAGGCTCTCGCTACATACACTTCAGTTTGAACAGAAGCAGTTTTCAAATTGTACAAAAATAGCCCTCAAAAACAGTGAGCTATTTTTCAATTACTACGCATGGGGAAGGTACAGTCATTTGTTTCTTCCCCAGAAATCTTCTACTTGGGCTGAAACCACTATAAATCACAGTCCAATCTCTGCAGTCCAATTACAAGCCCTTGAAAAGTTAGGCTTTTGCTAGAAACATAATGGCAAACTAACCTGTAACGGATGCAATGGATAACTCTTGAGCAAGTCTTAAACTGCTACAAGTTAAAAATACAACCAGTTTAAACTTTTTCACCTTCTACTGTAAAACAAAAACCCAAGCTAGTTCTCCAGACAGGTAAAAAATCCTGGTTTAAAGAGTCTGCAAAACAGTGTGTGTGTCAATGTAGATGATACCGATGACACCTACTCTACTAGAGGTTCTCCCAGCCGTCCTTTCATTTCCCTGTTTTGCAGTGCTGATCAATATTTACTTAGCAAGGAAAACATCAGGGGTGTGCGAAGTGGGCCCTATTTAATTTGGATTCGGCCCGAATCAGAGACAGCGATTCCATTTGTTGATTCGGATCACTGTCGCTGATTCGATTCGGCTGAATCCGAATCTAAAGACTTGATGCCGATTTGGAGAATCGGCAATTCAGACATGGACACAGCTTTAAAAAGTTTTTTCTACATACTTTGAGGTAGTAGCTGCAGCTTGTAATCGCTGCAATGCTGGGGCTGATGGAGCATCCCACAGGAGCGCAGGGGGCCCCTCCACGTGCTCAGCGGCGAACCTCGAAGTGGACTGGAAGTACTTCTGGGTCTGCCGGGGAGTGCACTGGGGGTCCCCCCCATATGCCCCCAGCTCAGCGATTGGCCACAGGGGGACCCCGGGTGCCCCCCAGACCCAGGAGGCACCAGTCGCCAAGCCGGGGAGGCATGGGGGGGGGCAGCATGCTCCCTGGCAGTCCCAGAAGTGGACAGGAACTGCTACTGGTCCACTTCTGGGTCTGCTGCCGAGCACACTGGGGAGCCCCCCACACTTCTGTGGGACACTACACGTGCCCCAGCATCACAGCATTCATGAGCTGCCTGCTACCTAGAGGTATGTAGAAAAAACATTTAAAGCTGTCTCTATGTCCGAATCTCTCCAAATTGATTCGGAGGGTTCCAATTCGATTTGAACAGATTAAAGGGTCCTCCGATTCGATTCTGAGATTCGGCCACCAAATTGGGCCAAATCTCCGCCGAATTGAATCGGGGACTGAAGCTTCGCAGAGCCCTAGAAAACATGTAGAAGTTGCCTGCATTTCTTCGAGGGTCACCATCCATTTGACAACCCAACAAGAGTCCAAGGAATAGTCAGAGGCTACATCACCTTCTCTGGTTTGCACAGTAGTGAGGACAAAACCAGCGCTCAAGAGCAGATAGCTGTCAGGATGCGATTAAAGCAGCAGCTTGGCTAACGCTCTGTGAACCATCTTATCTTCAACAAAACACTGAGACTTTAGGGGGGAAAAAAAGATGTCTGAAATACCGAGGTTGAAATTCTATAATCTACTAACCACTAGCAGCAATGAGAAGCCATTATTATTTGTTTTCCGTCTTGTGGTAGCACCCAAGGACCGCTCACGAGCAAAGCACTGTACACACATGCTCTAAAAACACACTCATTGGCACAGGGTCTCTCCAAAGTCCCCGCTCTTGCACCAACCATTCCAATATCTGACACAAAACATCATGATGTGCATGAACCTGCCAGGTGAGAAAAAGAACCGTTGACTCAGGCAACGACAGGAGCTTAGTAGCCAACAAACTTAATATTGTGTAGAAGGTAACGGTAGAAACTTTTTAATGAACTAAGTCACTTCCGTGCTGTCCCCAGTGACACCTGCATCAGAAATGAGCTAAGCTAGTCTACAGGTAGATTTGCCAATGCCTTTAGAAGATAAAAAGTTGAGAGATTCAGTGGCATTTCAGATCTTCCAGTAAAAGTGAACCCGACAGGACCAACACAACTAAGGTTAGTCCTAGAAGAGCTCAGGGAATCTGCAGCTTCTGGCTTTTACAAACTTAGATGATGACATTGTCCTAGCTAGAATTCAGGGAACAGTGAGTCTTGCTGCAAGTTTTAAAGGGCCTTAAATCTGTCAAATGGGGGTAAGGATACCAGCTGTTCCAGTAATGGATTTAAAAACAGACCATTTAAAACAAGGGCTTGAAAAGTGGGAAGAGGAGGGGGAAAAAAGGGGGATTTCCAGAAGAAAGATTTCTCTTATTGTCATCATCCCTGGAAAAGAAGTATTCCTGTGTCAGCCTTTAATAGCAATAATAAAGATCCTCATTAGGGTTAGGATGAGGCTTTACAAGGGGTAGCTATGTCACCCCCGTAGCACCCAAGCAAGGGATTCAGTAATGTAGCAAGCTTCTCTCTTGGTACAAGGAGGAAGTAATGCATCTAACTTTTACTCCCGCTGCCTGCTGGAGGATGCAAGGGGGGCAGAGGGGCCCTTTCTCTTATCCACCCCAGTACAAGTGCACAAGTACTGGCTCTGCCCCAACCACGTTCAGAGCGGCCACAGGAGGATAGTTGCATCTCTTCCCCCTGCAACCTCATAGGAACAACTGACTATTTTGCCTAAGGCACAGGCACACAGATTTCTACATGTAACAGACACCTGAACTCCTTACTGGATTAAGATCACATAAAAGCATGAAGGAGATGCACCAAAAGGGTTTTAAAGCATGAAACCCTTTCCTCCTGCAAAGTTCCCCCGGTGGATCAAACTGCAAGCTAGCAAATGCACTGTTATATCAGCCTTTTCTTCAAGGATCTCAAGCACCTAAGGAAGTAGGCAACGTTCATAGAAATCACAGAAAATTTGGGTTGGGAGGGACCTCAGGAGGTTATCTAGTTCAACCCCCTGCTCGAAGCAGGACCAGCCCCAATTAGATCCTTCCAGCCAGGGCTTTGTCAAGCCGGTCCTTACTTAAAAGCCTCCAAGGATGGAGATTGCACCACCTCCAAGTAACCTATGCCAGTGCTTCACCACCCTCCTTGTGAAAAACTTTTTCCTAATATCCAATTTAAATCTCCCTTGCTGCAACGTATTATTATCATCATCTCCCTCTTACAGACAAGGAAGCTTAACCTGGAGGGGTGAAGGGACTTGCTCTGAACTTGGGCGAGTCAGTGGCCGCCCCGAGACCAACCCAGGTGTTCTGGGTCCTGACTCCCGATTCCTAGGCCCTGAACTATGGTCAGACAGGAAAGAAAATCCTGCCCTGCAAGTAGTTGTGACCATCGCCACATTGAGAAGAAGCAGAGACATCAATATTTTTGGCTAGCTATAGGAGCCAGCGTTCTTCATTAACTCATCGGTAGAGAGATATATGGGCAGCAGTCCTCTGATGTATTAAATCAGCTTTAGGTTTAATACATCCAGTGTGCCAGGATGGTACAACTTAAACTAGTCTTTGTCTATCAGCTTGCAGCTAGAGGGTTTAATGAGATAGCAGCATCAGCGTTTAAGCCCCAGAGGATGACAATGGGGGACTGTGACAAAGCAAGAGGGTAAAAGCTACAAGGACAGAGGTGAACAATAAATCACAGCATCCGGCAGAGAAAGATGCAAGTGGAGTCGCTATATGCTCTGATGACCTCTAAGAGCAATACTGCAGCTGATCATTTCATAGAATACATAATAAACATTAACCATCAGTTTTTTTCTTTCCTCAAGTTTTTTTGCAGGGGTGTTCTTCAACAACACAAAACAGGTTTTAATCTGGACGAAGTCCATCCCTGGCACTGCAAGGTGGATCTAAGGATTAATTAAAAAAAGAATACTTGTTGCAGTGAAAGCTTTCTGGTGATTAAAAGAGCCTCCGCGGGTTGCAACGGTGTCTGAGCTGCTTGCTACAAAGTGCGCACCACAGGGAGAGTAAGTGCTAACATGATTTTAAGTACAGAGCAGTAAGAGGTGTTAATTTGTTATAAGCTACCCAGGTGCATTGTGTCAGCTTTCAAGACGACTAATAAACCCAAACACCATCTGTCCGGAAGAGAAGAAAGAGTGATATTTTGTACCAAGAAGTTTCCATACCGAGAGGTAACAGATCTGGATAGCTGCCCATCGCATTTTGCAAAGGACGGCATTTTCTAATTTTGCATTTGCTTTCCAAGTTGGAAGGAGGTGAAAGAGGTGTGTGTTAATATAAACATGAATGTTTTCAGTTTAAAACTATTCGAGACATTTAGAGCTTTCCAAACAAACCCTGAACTTTCTTTCAAGTGTATTTTCCTCACAGATTATGTGGGCACACAGGCTCACACACGCATACACACACTGATTAAAACAGCCACCTAATTGCAATGACCCACTTGATGCTTCTTGGAGAAAGCTGAAAAACACTATTTAGAGATCAGGCCATTTCCTCACTAGATTTCTCCTTGCCTCATTTACACTGGAGATGCTTGCCTGTAAACCACCTTGGTTTAAGGACCCAACTGTTTCCCGAATTACAAAAATTAGAGAATTTTAAGGGGTTTCCAGATTATTCCTCATAAGAATTCTGGACCTTTATAGTCTCAGGCTATCCCACTGCTGTTGATATACTCATAGATTCATAGATGTTGGGGTCGGAAGGGACCTCAATAGATCATCGAGTCTGACCCCCAAAGTCCCATCAAAAAAACACGTGTGTGTACATTTTTGGATGGATGGATGTCCTGCCTGCAGATGCAGTGCTAGAATGATTTCACAGATTTCGTAGACATCAGGGCTGAAAAGGACCTCATAGGATCATCAGGTCCAGCCACCTACCCAAGGGGTGGGAAGTCAGGTAGGGTCAAAGGATCCCAGTGAGATAAACATCCAAATGTTTCTTGAACATGTCCAGAGTAGATGCTTGCATCACCTCTGGCGGCAGTCTATTCCAGGCCTTGGGGGCTCGGACAGTAAAGAAATTTTTCCTTATGTCCAGCCTGAAATGGTCTTGCAGGAGTTTGTGGCCATTGGACTTCGGCATCCCCTGGGGTGCTCTGGTGAGCAGGTTCCCCCAGATCCTGTTGTATTGGACCAACTGCATAGTGTACTTGTACGCTGCCACCAAGTCACCCCTGAGCCTGCGCTTCTCCAGGCTGAAAAGTCCCGTGGCTCGCAGCCTCTTCATAAGGCCTGTTCATCATGCGCGTGGCTCTCCCCTGGACTCTCTCAAGCTTCTCCACGTCCTCCCTAAATTGCGGAGCCCAGAATTGGATGCAGCGCTCCAGGTGCGGCCTCACCAAGGCCAAGTACAGCTGGAGGATGACATCCTGGGTCTTGCTCGAGATGTATCGGTAGATGCAAGGCAGAGTTTTGTTCGCTTTGCCAGCCGTGGTATCACATTGGTGGCTCATGCTCATCTTGTGAAGAGTCACGACCCCCAAGTCTCTTTCAGTCGTGGTGCTACCGAGTGTAGCACTGCCGAGCCTCTACACGTGATGCGGGTTTTTATTCCCGAGGTGGAGCACCTTGCATTTCTCTGTACTGAATGCCATCAGGTTTTCATCCACCCACCTTGCAAGTCTATCGAGGTCAGCCTGGATCACCAGCCTATCCTCATGTGTGGACACTCTTCCCCAAAGTTTGGTGTTTGGCCAGTCCATTTCTGACACCAGTGTCCAGATCATTTATGAAATCATTAAAGAGTATAGGTCTGAGAATGGAGCCTTGGGGGACTTGATGTTGAAGCTGTGATGATGATGGTCCAGGAATTATGCAAGAGACAAGGATTTCTTAGGGTGATATCTTGTATTGGACCAACTGCATAGTGCGAGATAGAGTTAGACAAGCTTGCAAATGCATGACAAAGAATGTCTTGCATCTGAAAGCTTGTCTAACTCTATCCCAACTATGCAGTTGGTCCAATACAAGATATCACCCTAAGAAATCTCTGCATGTAGACGGCATTTCAACTCAAGCCCACTCTCTGTGGTCCGGACCAGAGAGACAGACAGGCTTGGGCTCAGCTTGATTCAGGTCACTGATCCCACTGACCTGCATGAAGTCAATGTTTGTGAAGTGTTTGTGAAATCAGGGCCCAAATCGATAGTTGCTTTGATTCTCATCACCACTGCTATATTGATAGACTAGCAGTTAACTGTGAAGGAGTCATTGTGGAGGGAGGTCAGGTCAGTCTTTGTTTAAAGATGTTTGCAAGACAAACTCATTTGATAGTTGTGCTACATCCCTATAGGGAATTAACAATATCATCACAGTGCCATGAGTTGAGAGAGGGAGTTTAGCCATGTTTATTAGCAGGAAATGGTGGCATCTTATAGATTAACTCTACAAGGTGTATAGATCAACTCTAAAGTGTATAAAATGCTTTAGTCTATACAGTGCCACCTTGCCCTGTATCACACTATCAAACAGGAAGAAAGAACTCCATACCAGCCCATGACACAAGATGCTTAAAATCCCCCAAAATTGCAGGCTACCCCAATAAAGTTGGAATAAATTGCCAATCAGTAAAAAGAGTGATCTTTGTAAGTACGGCACTGGAGTGGGATTTGGGGGGCTTGTAATCAGGGAACCTTCTTTGTAATTGTGGGTAAATCACCTCATCCCTGTACAACTCCACACTGAAAATAACATTTCTTGTTTAAACGGCAAACACCACAGAGAAAAGACTACAAAAGTCCCGAGTCCAAACAGTGTCTCCCAAAACAGGACTTAGTCTCATGGTGGGAGGAAAGGAGATTCAAGGCACTGCGATACAAAGCAAACAAGAAGGTGGGTGCATAACAGGACCATTCAATTTTAAAGAAATCAAGATCCTTAGAGCATTAGTACTATAGGAGGAGATGGTGCTTTGCCAAAAGGCAGAAAATACACCCTCTTCTACACCTGACTTTCTCCTATGATTTAGGAAGCAAAATGGGTTTTAGCTAGAAAGTATCCATGAACTTCTTCCATCATCATAAAAATAAAAGCACTCATCTCAAAAGCCTGCTCCTACACTGAAAACCATCTTGGACTCAAGAAATCTAGTCCCTCCAATTGTGTGTGGAAGGCACTGGCCCCAGTGCTTTGGCGAAGCCGTGCAGGAACAGAAGGTAATTTGCAGCAGAAGCACTTCTAGTAAATACAGGCATCAGTGCTGAACTCGATCTGGCACAATTCATTTATGGTTAACTGCTCAATAAACATCTGGGTTTAAAAAAAAAAAAAAAAAGGTATGCAAAACCCACATGAATATGCCTGACAGAGGAATTCCAGGGACAGCCCTAAATGCTGTGGACACCATAAACAAATCTAAATTAGTTCAGTAAACCAGCAAGTCATTAATACAGTCATTTGGGCAATGTTTAGTCTTGCAAATTATCAGGTTTGAGTCATAAACCCTACATTAACAAACAGAGAGACACTTTTGCATGTAAAGCTATATATTGTCCTTTTTTAAACCGAGGACTTCTCCAAAGCTTGTTTCAAATGCCTAAGTAACATAATGACAGACTTCTGCACTATCTATGCAGTAGAGAGAGGAAGGCAGTTCTAGTAAATTGTGAGTTAGCAAAAGCACTGTCCAGATTTAGGCTCCGAGTGTGGTCTGGCCATTACAGTCTTCCCTGCCTTTTAGATCATGCTTTGCATGAGAGGAAAAAAAAATCTTGAAATAAAAAGTTACCATGAATGCTGTTAATGGGAGGAATACTAACATGTGTCTCATCCTTTGACCCTAGCTGACTGCCTGCCCCTGGGGCAGGGGGGTTGGACCCAATGATCTTCCATGGCCCCTTCCAGCCCTAATGTCTATGAAATCTGTGTCAGGGACCCTAGTCTACCATACGTTGTACAAAATCAAAAGCAGAAGCTGCCCTCTACCTAAGAAGCTAAAAATCTAACAAGTATTTCCTCATCTGTGCACAACAGTGAATGGGAGCATCAGGTCTATGGAACAATTTGAATGACGGCAAGAATTACACAGTAAGACCCCAGAAATATGATTGGATAAGGAGTTGGGACAATTAAAAAGGGTATTTAAAATTAGGCATTTGTCATCATACAACATTTTAAAGCCCAATATTGCCAGTTTTGCTTGCAAAGGGAGACAGGCATGTATCCGTTTGCCTTAGGGGTATAAGAAAGTTATCACAATGGACTGGTTTATGCATCAAACAGTCCTCCCTTGCACATGATCGATATGGTCAACGCTGCGCACAGATTCTCCAGGTCGAGGGACATGGATCTGGCCCCACTGTTACCTTACAGTTCTACGCATACTTCACAAGCGACGCCTGTAAAGTGCTAGGAGGCCACGGATTCAACACATTATCTTCCATCAGGGTATCTGGATTCCTCTCCCTTTTCACTTAGATTACATCTGACTAATCAGTAGCTGCTGCGCACTGAGCCGAGCTCATACATGGGAGAGCTCCTAGCCTGGGATCTTTCAACCCGGACAATGAGAGTGATATGCCCAAAAGGAAGACAAAAAAAAAAAGTGACCATCGCTATACAAAAGGCACACCAAGTTGGGTGGGGGAAGGCACACAGTATCATATGGCCCTGTTGAATTTTTGATCTCCATCATAAAATAGGAGACTTAATAAAAACAATCCTGCCAGTACATTCCATAGAAAAGTGTCTTGTCTGAAGTCAAGTGCAGTAATAATGGCAAGTGTTTGAAGAGCTCCTTATTCTGTAATGGTACAGGGTTGAACTGCTCTGCTCTGAAGAAACCAAATCTGAGCGGCCGAAGCCAAAGCACACGCTCTTGCCAAGCCACAAGTCAGTGCCAATATAAAATCTATTTCTTCTGCAAATCCCAGGACAGAGTTTTATTAGGTATAAACTGCTCGTGTGAAATGCAACCACCACCACTTTAGGAAACAGAATTTAATTCTCTTTTCCCAGAGAAGTGGAAGTGTTAGTGTTTTCTTTGGCATCCAGTCTGTTTCTAATACACCTATTAGGCAAACCACAGCTGGGGAGAAGTGAAAAAAAAAAAAGTACATTTTAAAACAGATACTGCTTGGTATATGTAGCAAGTATGAAATGTATTTCAGCACTGCAGGAATCTCAAGCAATCTCTTGAGAGCTGAGAAACTAAGTGCTGCTGTGTACCCCAACTTGCTTGTCCCATTGCCCCCTCCCCCCTGCACAAGACAATGTCATTTTGCACCTTCCTAGGGCTTTCTTTAAGATGAAAATAAATATGTGGAACTCAATGCTTACAAATTTGTTAGTTCAACATGTCGAATTAAAAAAAAACAAAACAAAAAAAAAAACGGCCTTTTTTTTGGTTTTGGTTTTTACAGGGTTGTTGGTTGTAGCCGTGTTGGTCTAAGGACACAGGCAGGCAAGGTTCTTTGGGTAGATGTGATACCTTTTATTAGACCAACTAAAAAGTTGGGAAAAAAAGTTCTTTGCAAGCTTTTGGGCACAGACACCCTTCATTAGGCATGGGAAGGGTGTTTGTGCCCAAAAGCTTGCAAACAACTTTTCCCCCAACCTTTTAGTTGGTCTAATAAAAGGTATCACATCTACCCAAAGAACCTTGCCTACCTAGGGGCTTTTTCAAATATTCAGGAATTAAGGCAGCAGACAACTCACACAATAGCCGCACTGACTTGAAGCAAAAAAAAAAATCTTTCAGAGGGAGAGAGGTGGAAAACATTATTTTCCCCCACATATCGATATACGAGTTCTGCTTCTCACAGCAGAATGCATGGCAAGGACTTCCCGTAGTACATGGAGCTGTATTGCTTCATTATTGAAGCTGAATACATAAAAGAGGGCAGAGAGTGTAAAAGTAGTTTGGTGAAATCAAGCAGATACTCCCCACCTGGCTCAGCCCTGCTGGACCAAGCCCAAGGCGGGCAGGCCTGAAGTCACGACCTTGCAGTGACAGATGCAAGAGGGTGTCTGTGTCAGCGGGCAGCAGCCCCTGCCCATGTCAACCTGAGCTCTGCAGGGTCATTTCCAAAGCACAGGTGGCAAGAGTGCCCACTGGCTTGTGCTCCTCGAGCCCACACAGCGAACGCAGACATCATCACGCAGCAATGCGTGGTAGGCTCAGTTTCATTATGCTGGATGATTTGAACTGGCGTCCCTATTCGATCTATGCAAACAGCTAGAGCTGGTGGCATGTCAAGCTTGAGAAACCCAACTCTCCAAAGCCAAGAAATGCAGTGGTATGGATGACAGCTGAACACTGCATCTCTGGGCTCAGGCTTTAAGATACAGACTCTCTCTTTCACTGAAAGATATATTTCTCCATAATTAGACTGACAGCCCTCTCTCTCTCCCCCCCCCTTCCCCCCCACCTCCTTTTTCTGCAACCCCAGGACTACCATGCCTCCCCAGCAAGTTAATGCCAGCTCTTCCCCCTACAACATGCAGTAGCTTGTATGTCCACACCAAATCGACTCCCCTGGATGAGGCTACAGAAGAGCCCGTTGCTCCCCCAGCTCTCGCCTCCTTTGGTTTGCACAGAACATTGCATGGTGATGGCACTTTCTGTACATGGCATGTGCACAGCACGGCATCCCGGTGGGCTTTAGTACATCACTACTTGGTTTCCCCCGCCTCTGAATCTCCTTTGTTACACCTGAGCCAGGAGTCAAGCTCACCCACAGGATCCAGTTTTCTGCTAGGCTTAAATCATTTCCTACAACTCCAGCACTCAAAGGTATGGTGACCATCCATGCTGATGCAGGGAGACTTCCCTGCCGGTGTAATGGCTCTACACCAGCCTTGTTCCAAGTTTTCTCCAAGTAGAGGCCAGGTGAGGAACCAGCACACACTGTTA
>NW_005842212.1:1263364-1263864 GCF_000455745.1 Alligator sinensis | reverse complement strand
CCTATTCACTCTTGCCCTAGACGTTACTGGACGCAGCGTATAAAATGCAAAAAAGCTACAACACGGGCTAAACCCATCTTTGCAAAGAACCGCAGTAGGAGGAACTCAAGGGCGACTTGCAGAAACTTTGCTGAGAGCTTCTGAAGGCACAAAACTGAGGTCCTCCGATCCCGCGAAAAGGAAACAGTGCCACGTTTTGCTCAGCCTAGAATTCCAGCATTTCTGAAAAGCCATGCTCAGTTGATTGAGTCCAAAAAGAGGCCAAAGCATGGGTTCGTCTCAAGAAAAACTGGGCTCATTTTTCCCCTAAACAACATGAAAAATATAATGGCCATCACAGATTAAAATAATGCATCTAGATCTCACTCTTAATCAACCGATCGGTTTATGGATTTTGGGTCCGTACAGAGGTCATAAATCCACACAATACCTTGGAGTGATAGATCTGGAGAGCCTGATTTAATCAACAGATGTGCGGCCAAACTGTTCCCTCCTGACTA
>NW_005842212.1:1262989-1263333 GCF_000455745.1 Alligator sinensis | reverse complement strand
CGGAAGAGAACAAAAGAGCGCACACATCATTCCAAATAAAATCAATATTAATTTATGACCAAAACTATTTCCTCCGAGTCCGCATGTTCCAGACCTTATCATATGAATTTGCATCTCTTTCCCATACCATCATACTTTAATCCAAAATGAACCTCTTGGGGAAACCATGCACAAAAAAAGCTTGGAAAACTTGAACAATTGGGTCGCCCCTTTGTTTAATGAGAACATCCTCCAATGAATGATTAAACTGATTAAATGCACAGCTGGAGATTTATAATGAGTCTCACCATAAGGAATTCACTGTCTTTACATCCAAAAATCCTTATCGTCTCCCTTAACCTCGG
>NW_005842212.1:1259734-1262973 GCF_000455745.1 Alligator sinensis | reverse complement strand
GGGGGCGAAAAATCAGCAAGAAATTCTATCAAGAATTACAGGACGTTGCTTCAAATAACGAACAAGGAAGGAACAGCTTCGTGTTCGACCCACCCTCGCTCCCACCAAATGCAAGTTCAGGCCCAAGAAATAGGTTTTGCATATGATGTGAAATGACCTTAGGGAAAGGAAGTAGTGATGCACAGAGCTACTGAAGGAACTGCTGCCTCTGCAGAAAGGCTCACGTAAAAGTATTACAACATACAGCAGGTCTTCGAAGTGTATTTCAAGTCTGGATCCCCCTTTCTAGTGCCACCCATCATGATATCTATGCACTATTCTAGGGACAACCATCCCACCGCATGGGTGCATAGGTGACGTGGGCAGCCTCTGTGTGGCTCAGCAGATTGGGGAGAGAGCAGGAAGCACAGTGGCAAATGGGTCAGAAAATAAAGCACCAAATGGGGCAGGGAGCACAGGGAAGGAAGCAGAAAGCAGAGCAGATCAGGCAGGGAGCAGAAAACAGAGCAGCAGACTGGGCAAGAAAAGGGGATCAAAGTGACACTTGGGAGGAGGGTGCAGGACTACCGTATTTTCGTGCATATGTCCCGCAGGGTATACATGATTTTACAAAAATAAATGGATGGGTGTGGGGTATTGATGGACTTTTTTCCCCCCGCAGGGCCTGGGCAGGCTGGGCTGCGCCGCC
The DNA here is from genome assembly GCF_000455745.1 of Alligator sinensis. NCBI lineage: Eukaryota > Metazoa > Chordata > Crocodylia > Alligatoridae > Alligator > Alligator sinensis. The sequence goes on along the minus strand of NW_005842212.1, from coordinate 1,262,285 downwards.
GCCGCGGGGGCCGCGGCTAGGGCGGGCTGTGTCGCCTCCCCACTGGGCCCGGGCAGGCCGGGCTGTGCTGCTGGGGCCAGGGCCGGGGCCAGGGTGCACTGCCTCCCCGTGTATATGCCGCTGTGGGGAATACACGGGTGCAGCATATACACGGATTACTTTACAAAAATACAATTTTCCGCGGGTTATACATGGGTGTGGCTTATACCCGTGAAAATATAGTAATTTGTGGCACGTCTGCTGAAAAGGTGGGCCCCCCACTACATTACCCAATGGCTGTGCAGAACAGTGATGTTTAGCCAACTATAAGCAAGCTCCTTGGTTTACAGAGCATGTGCGCGCCTTGGTTTGCTACGTGGAGAGCATCAGCTTTTAAAAACAGATTAATTCCTTTAACAGGCTGGATTAATTAGGCTCCACTTGGGAACAGAAAAGTTTCCAAGAACAAGAAATAAAAAAAAGACACCACCACATATTTATCAAATTTGAAAAGGTGATTATTTAGTTTTTAAAATGAGATTTGAAAGGTGTCATGCCACAATCTATTGTATTGCACATTTAACTTTCCATCTAGAAACAATTTTATACACCCCAAGGAACAGCCAATCCAACTCGTCTGTGTGGGCGCGTGCACGCGATACAGGATGCTAGCTGCACTGGAAATGCAATCTGCAAGCTACTCTTCACTTTGAAATTGGTTCTAAACCATACACCACATTCACACAAAGCCATATATCTTCCTGTGGGCAAGAAAAATGTCAGACAAGTCGCACAATAACGGCAATCACAAGCTAATGGAAACGCAAGATGTTAGCAAGGCTCCACAGACTCCCAAGTGCAACTTTCGGCTTGATGTCAGTGCAGCAGGAAGAGATCTGACTGAGCGAATACCTGACAGTCCTCAGACAGCAGGAGTTGTTTTCAAGCATTCGGAGGTCTCCTTGATCAAGATTTAAGTGGCACCAGCACAGAAGAATGGCACACGGCGCAAAGCAAACACAGACCTTTATCAAGTGCACGCAAACTGAGGCATGCAGCTAGACACAACACCCTTGTCCTAAATACATTGCTAGGAAGGGACAAGCCTAATGCTCAGGTCCTGCCCAAGGATGCCAGAGCCACTGCAGGGCACTCCAGGAGGCAGCAGACAGACGTGCACAGAGGGTCACACACCTCATTTCCACTGTGGGCCAAGCTCACAGCACATGCCAGCAGTGCCTTGTGCTCCCATGTTGTGCCAGCTTCCCATGCCTGTCTCAAAGGCTCCCTGCAAACCCCTACTACCACCTCCCTCCAGGCAATCCCCTACCACCACCAGCAAATCCGGGCTGATGGGAAGGGGTGAGAGAGGGATGTTGTTATGCTTGAAGGAGCTAGTGGTCACAATGAACTAGGTCTTTGTTCTACAGACATTTCCAGACCTGCCTGAAAACGATGCGTCTGTTGACCAGATGATGGACTCCCTGCGTTCCCCATTTCTCCTTTTCAATTTGCACCAAACTTCCCCCCCGCCATGAGGTCCTGTTCATTGATCCTAGCATCTTCCCCATAGTTACGGCATGAAATCGGATGCAGTGCCTGAAAGTTGTTACAGACAAACACCGTCCAGTTCAACAGACAGCCTCGGTCAATTGGCGTGCGAGGCCACATCATATTGGGTGACCAGACTGTCCCGCACCTGACTGTAGATCAGGACTTCAGAGTTCACTTCTATTCTAGTTCACACAACAAAATCCCCTTTTCTCCTGCGTATGTTGGGGCTTACTCAACTCAAACCTACAGAAGATTTTCCATCGACAACAATGGAAATGGAGTAGGCCCTCAGGCTGGAAACTCCCTTTCACTTGCAGTGTGACGGATTCTTGCAAGAGCCACCACCAAAAGAAAGAGAGAAAATCCAAGATGGTACAAATTGATGAAGGAAGGGAAATCATGACCTGTACCAATTACACAGCAGCATAGCCATGATACCCTGAAGCAACCATACCTGTTCATAGATTCATAGATGTTAGGGTCGGAAGGGACCTCAATAGATCATCGAGTCCGACCCCCAATTTTTTTTTTTTGTTTTTTAAATATAAAGTGCATCTGGAAATTTCTTTTTAAAGATAGCATGGCCAGTCTCCTTTGCAGTTTTCTTCACCATAGCCTTGATGCCAATGTTGTCGATGTTAAATGCTGTCACTCCTACGTTGATAAAGCTACGTTCCTAAAGCTTAAGATAGTTTTTTGGGTTTTTTTCTTACTTCACATGCAGTCATATTAACCAATGATCTCAGATCCATAAAGTCCTGGCAGGACAATGATCACCAAGTGGGGTGCAAGCCAGAAGCCATGGTCCAGTCTTTCCCCCACGTTGGCTTTTATGTTTGGTAGAGGGGCAGTCCTTGGGGCATGAAGTCATATAGCAAAAGACACAGCTGCATATCAGCACACAGATGAAACAAGGTTTGAACCTTATTTTCTGCTCCAAAGACATAGGCCTCTCTCTCTAAAAGGGAACCATCCCTCATTCATGTGCTCACAAGCAGCCAGAAAGTTGCAATTAGGG
>NW_005842212.1:1252389-1259703 GCF_000455745.1 Alligator sinensis | reverse complement strand
GAAAGACCTATTTATTTAACCCATCTCCCACCCTACTGGTGATCAGGGAAGGAGCACTTCTGGCAAGGAACAGGGCATGGCTCCAGGAGCCAAAGGTCGGCAGCAAGGGAACCAACAGAAGCCACTACTTAAATGCCTTTAGTTCCCAGCATATCACAGATAAACACCGCGTAGCCGGAGGGCTGGGCCGATTCAGCGCAGGCAGCTACTCATTTAAAGCAGACGGTCTGAGAAACTTTAAAGAGCTAAATAATTGATTTTATGCATATCCCATTGATTTTATGCATATTTCCTATCCTTCTTGGCAAAAGACTGGACACCCGCTGGAAAAACGCAACACAGTACAGCTTGCTAAACAGACAGATGGAAAAGTCTCTCTCTGTTCTGCAACATAAGGCACCGGTGAATCAAAATTCAAACCAGCAGTTTTAAAACTGCATTGCTTATGCCCCTTTCAACTGTTCATTATTGGGTTGCAGGGTTGTTGTGTTTTTTAAACCCAGCAATACTAAAATAGTTATAGCATTTATTTAGGTTTCATAACGTAGAGCAAATTTTCAAATCCAGGACCTCACATCTAACAAAAAAAATATTAGCACAATGCTTACTTAGTTCATACAACTGCAGACGTATAACATGCAGTATACTGTCTTCTATTAAGCCTAAACCCTTTAAAATGGGCTGACAGGTCCTGAAAAAAAAAGTGAAACATGCTAAAAGGTTAAAAATAAATAAATAAAATCTCCTCCATTGGAAACCCTGGGTTGGGAATCCTGCCAGAGACCGGTGGAAGGTTTTCACATCTGCGCTATCCCATTAAAATGTCAGTGTCAGAGATCATACATAATGGTGAGCCTACAAATAAAAGCCAGTTGTATTCTTCAATGAGTTATACCAAGACTATCTTACCAGTCAAGGTGAACCAGCGTTTCGTCTGCATTCAGAAAAGCTGCAGGACTTGGCCGGTCTCAGAATGGGAAGAATAGGAGAGAAGGAACAATGTTTTGATGTTTTTTCTTATTTAGGTCATATTGATCCCCTGCTTCTCCTCTGTTTAGTAGGAGCTTAAAATCACCAAAACTACTGCTCTGAGCATTCTCCACCGTGACAAGTACATCGGCACAATGACTAATTGACTAAACACACTATGACTAATACAGGAGTGCTGGGGCTGTCGGATTAGTAATTATGATTCGGGATGTCTATATCTACAACATCTAGTTTAAAATGGATCAACCTGACCATGATCAAGGCAAGAATCCCATTTTGCCAGAAGCTAAACATCACCTTCCAAGGCATTTAGACCATATCATCCACACCTCAGGCAGGAAATCATAATTACTGAATGCAGAATACCAAATATAGGGCAGACGGGACATCATTCCTCATTAGAGTTGACACCCGTACGCTCCCAGAAGTCACAGAGGCCTCTCTGAATGGTCAGGGCTCAGGTTCAAAATTCAGCTCATTTCTACCAGAACGCATTAGCTCAATGCCACCTAACACAACATGGATCAGCAAATGACTTGAGGAGTTACCACTCAGTGGGTGTCTACACGTGCATTTAAGCATATTTAAAGTGAACGTGCATTAGCTTAATGCACGTTAAGCAGGTTTAGGTAGGTGTCTACATGTGTAGATGCATTAAAGCGCATTAACGCCATGTGTGTGGACTGACTTGGGACTAAAGTTAGTCCCAAGTCAGTCTACACACATGACTTTAATGAGCTTTAATGCATCTATATGTGTTAATGTGCTTTAACTATTCGTGCCTAAATTTGATACCTGCGTTAACCCAAAATTGCCATTTTTGAAGCACATTAAGGGTGTGCACATGTAGATGCGTGCCCTAATGCACCTTAAAATGCGTCTCATGTAGACGTGCCCACAGATTCATAGTCACTGCAGCCCCTCCCATCAGGACGTGGGCTATCTGTAATGGTCTTACAATCCTGTATGGACCTGCCTCATTCAGCCTAGGCGTTGCTCATCTGGTTTGTTTTTTTAGAGCTGCATAAGGACTATGTGATATTTTTTATGAACATTTTAAACAAGGTAAGGCATTCACATAGCAAGTTGTCCTTCATTAGTTCCCTCCGTGCCAAATTAGTTTGGGCTGCAACATTCCCATTGAAAAGTATGTGAGCTTACAGTTGGAAAACGGTAACCATAATTACTCCCCACACTTTGTATGGAAATTTGATCATCTTTTTTCCTTTATTTTTAATTACTGGATATTTAAAACAGATGCAGAGCATTTTTCTGTGATAGACTCTTTCCAAAAAGAAAAGATTAATTGATCTAGCAGTCTTCTTCAAGCCAAAATCTCTCGGAACTAACTTCATTTCAGTATTGTCAAGTTAAAATTGGTTATTTGTATTGAAGAATTTATGAGAGGGGAAAGAAAAAAAAAAAGCACGAGGAGGAATTAAATGTTACCATATAAGTCCGTACAACTTAACCAGCATTCACACAGATGAGATGCTCCAAGAACGGGCTCATTCGAACCAGTCCTCTCCCCTGGACTCCTATATCCCTTACTACACTGTACAGAGCTCAGCTGAAGATACCGGATTTGGAGGTGGGTCTCCAGTTAATCATAGTTATGAGGTGTCTGGAACAAGAGTTTTAATCTGGCCCAGTTTTCTGTATAATATATTGTTCCATCTAATTAATCAGCCTGCACTAGTTCAACAGAGGAACAACAGCAAAAGCCAAGACGGTGCTGGAAAAATAACACCACTTAGTTGGTTTTTTGGTTTGTTTTTCTAATTCCCTTGAGAGAGTAAAGGATTCCTTAAATAGCCTTTCTTTGCATTAATCACACAGGTGCTCCCAACAGGGACCCTCCGCCCAGAGCCAGCCTTAGGAGTGGGCAACGTGGACGACCGCCCAGGACACGTGGTCAGGGGGGTGCCGCACATGCGTGTATGCTCTCCCTCCACCCCACCCCTGCTGGAAACAGGAGGAGGACTGGTGCCCAGTTGTGCCCAGCCCAGCATGCCTCCCCACCTCCAGCTGCTGCTCAGGAGGAACCGGGCTGGGCAGCGCAAGCGGCTCCACCTCTCCGCCCAACTGCACCCTGCCTGCAGCACCGCTGACCTGGGGGGAAGGGAGCGCCCAGGGGGGCACCGTTGTCCCTAAACCTGGTTTTCCTCCTGCCTTCTTTCCCCCCTCAACATGACAGACCTGATTAGGGCCTGGATATATAAAGCTGATGAAGCGAAACAAAAACATTTCACGGCCCACAACATTCCTGGCTCCGCTTCAACATGCTGGCAGCCCGACGAGGCAAATCAGACCTGCCATTCTCCGGCTGTTTCTTTGAGCTGCTCTACCCGTTAATCTGGTTTCTCTCAGCTTTTTCCGTAACACAAATCAGACTAATCAAGTACAAATTGCCTGGGATACTCTTATTTAAAAAAATCATCTCAGGTGATAACAGCTGGTATAAATCTACAGGCTGTATCAGCTTGTACAAATTGGAGTGGAGACACCGTCTATAAGTGGTTTGCATCAGAGAGTTTTCTAACTAGCCGAGCACCACCTTTCAGACAGATCCGCTCATTAGGATGCTTGTTATTCTTTGGCAAATGCATAGCCCCAAGTGTATAAGGGGAAAAAAAAACCCCCCAAACCCCACAAACAAAGGGCCTCATTTTGCATTTGACTACACCACTGCAAACCTTTGTCAACATCAAGGGTCTAAGGGTTCAGAATTTGGCCCCAGGAATGCAAATCCCGCCCTGGATCCTGAAATGACTGCAGCACAAACAGGCCAGTGGATTACACTGAACTTCTTAAAATGACGGGATCAGGCACTATTAGGGCAGATGGGTTGAAAACGTGCAATTAACACTAAACGCCACGAAATGAAACGCGTCTCCCCCTCTTGGCATGTCTACACTACCTTCGGGAAAGTCACGTAAAAAGCACCCTTCCTCGTGTGCAAGAGAAACAGGTCCCCGACACGGCCTTTTGAAAAGAAGGACTAACAAAGCTATTGCACAAAGCCACACAACTGAGCTGAAAGGCTGCCATGGAAGGAAGCCAACTAATATTAAAAATAACTTTTCCCCCTCTCTCCTTCTGGAACTGTTCATTTGGGAGCGCTCAGTGGGCAGCTCCTATTGCCACTTCTGTGCACCATCAGGATCTCTTACAGCCCCAGCTCTGCTGCCCTCGGGGGTAATATCGTTAGTAGCAGACTCAGGTCTGCTTACCCTTGCTCACCTCAAACTCCCTACATTTATTGGGAATTTAGGTTGCACAAGAAAACCTTGGGGACTGGTTGCCTTCAGCATACTCATATTAGTAGAGTATGTATCTGCTGCCAAGGCCTCCCGAAAGATGAGTGCTGTCAAATCGAAAGGTTGGCTTGTTTGCCAGAGTGTGCAGTTGCCAGTTGCTACAGGTGGCTTCTCCTGAAACACCTTTTCTCAAGGAGGAGACAAACTAATCCTCCCATAACAGAGGGCTCAACCTTTTGCCATGCTGTTGGCCCCACTGGAGGAGGTCCAGATTTCCATGGGCTGCAGGGTAAGATAGCTAGGCAGGCACCTCGTCTGAATGGCACTTTGGGATCATTAAAAAGGAAAAAATAATAAGCAGGGGTGGGGAGAAGAGGGGAAAGGAAGGAAACTAAGATGTGGTATTCTCCTGCTGGGTTTCTTCCCCATGCCCCTCGCATGCCAACTGCCTGCAATGCAAATTTAATTACCGGAAACTAAACTACCCGATTTGCAATGAAAAAAAACAAAAACACAAACCATCATCAAGAGGTCAGCAAGTGCATATTTCCTAATAATTAAAGCCATTATGAAAAAATTAAATAAAAACCCTCAGGCCTGCAGTAAATTAAACAAGACCAAGCAATTTTTTTTTTTTTTACTGATTTCGTTTACTCATAAATGACTCCTCATATTTTTAAGAAGCTCAGATTAAAAGCTAAGTCACTGATAATAAGAATTAAAAACAAGTGCACTTCGGCACTATTAAAAGTTATATTTGCACTTCAATGATGTAGCTCAAACCAATGGATCAGCTGAACTCAATTTTCCCTTATATAAAAACAACTAATGATTTAGATAATTTGTTACAGGTTAACAGAAGCCAAAAGAAGTGTGTCATCTAGTTTAAAGATCCCCAAAATACTACAGATTCAGTAAATAGTACAAAAAAAGTAAAAACAACAGGTAACAGGAAGTTAGTGGGAAAGATAAAATAAGGGATGAGAGAAAAAGTGCTTGAAGTAGACTTTTGGAGGCTTGTACAAGAAACATGTGTTTTATTTACCTTTCATTTGCCATCTACCGCTCTGGACCTACGTACAATATATCCAAACTCATGCCGAAATGCACGTTTGCTCAGTAAGCATAACACACTCCCCCCACCAGACGCAGTCATCATCTACTCTGTCCCCTCCTCCAGCAGATACATGAATTAAAATATACATATATATACACACACAAATACATACATACACACACAGTATTCTTAAATTTAATTAAAAATGGGCCCTATTTAATATGGCCCACAGTTAACTTAAAAAGGTTTCCCTTATTAGTTTCTAGAGCAAGGTCTGCTCCAGAGATCTTGAGGATTTGGCACCGGACAGCCCAGTGCTAAAAATACCCACAGCAAAAAGTAGTGAGGCAGCGAGCGCACATGGTGGCAGAGCCTGGCTGGCTGGAGCCACACGCCAGCTGCCGGCCAGGCTCTGTGCACCCAGGTCACCACCACTGGAGCCCCAAGAGGCCCCCAGGACAGACTGGGAGCAAGCCCAGGTGCTGGCCCCAGCCTCTCCTACCCAACGTGGGCCAACTTGCCGCGTGCCAGAGCGCACACGCATGGGCTTTTCCCCAGGGACCAGCAGCCTCCATTTGTTCCTGGGGAAACGCACTCTTCTGGACGCACCCTATGAGGATGTGCAAGGAGAATGTTTCCGGCAACAAAACTGCTTGGGTACCATGCAAACCCAGAATAAAGGAGTCTCCTGCCCCAAAGAGCTTCCAGTCTCAGAATACAAGAGCCAACAGAGGCAAAACTGATAAAACAGAGACAAATACTAGTCAATACAACAGGCCGCAATCTCAAAGATTTAGAACTGGCCCTAGTCACCCAACTCTCCCCACTAAGCAATTTCTCTGAAGTCAGTGGGACTATGCTCACCTAAGTCAGGACAACTCACGTGAGTAAGGACTACAGGACCAGTCCAGCTTGGAGGAAAAAAAGGAGGGGGGGAGCCTTAGAGCCAAGCATTCTTTAGCATTTTGACTCAAAGAGCCTTTGTGGGCTTCACAGTTTTTTGGTTTACAGTATTACATTTCTGACATTACCCAGAACCCGGCTCTGAAATCCCAAAGGCAAACACTGCGGTACTAAGAGCAAGATAAGAACAAAAAAGAAGTCAGATGGCGATTGCTGGCAAGGAGTCCAGTTCTTTTACCTCTTCAGCACGTGGCAGCAATGGGAGGCCGCGGAGGACCAACGTGCGAATTCCAGCAGAACGGGTCTCGCGCACAATGCTCACCCCATAAAACTTATATGCTAGGTGAAATGATACACAGCATGTACACACACAACTGTTCAAAATGTGTTGCTAGACAGCTTCAGCTTTTTGGCATCGGTTTATATTTCATGTACATACATATGCAAAACACTGAAGGGAACGTTAAATCTACAGAGTCAGCACTCAAAGTTAGGAAATGCCCAAATTAAAGTTAATTTGAACTCCTTTGTACATAGGGATTAGAACACAGATTTTATTACACAACTGCGTGTTGTATTTTTCCCCATGGGACCCCATCCTCATTCAACACAAGATGATCTGCTCTGGAGCTCCGTCAGGGCTGCATCGCGAAGCAAATCCCTGCACAAGCTGGATGGGGAAACAGCGAGGGAGGAAGGGGACTGGAGAAAGGGGGAGGAGAGTTCCCGAGGTTAAAGGAATTGAATATCTCCCCAGAGAACTAGATTCTGTCCCTGACGTTGAGCTGCAATATGGCACAAGAGCCACGGCTGTGCACAGGGATTAAACAAAACAAACACTCCCCAAAATTTTTACATGGACAAAAAACACAGTGTATTTTCCCCTGGCCTCATTCTTACAATGTTCTGAACTGTTTTGGATATTTTTTTCCCCCCCGCAAAAAAGAAGTCTCTGGGGGGGACACAGCCTGCATGGATAATTTCAGCAGATATGGTTCAAGTTTGACAGTTATCAATAACCATAAAAAGGCATTTACAATGGGAAATACTGGACAACTTGAATACTCAGCGGTGCTACTGGATGCACTACAGTCCTATTTTTCA
>NW_005842212.1:1247389-1252358 GCF_000455745.1 Alligator sinensis | reverse complement strand
TTCCCCTACAATCATCATAACCAGAAAACTTACTCTACCCGCAACAAATCAACATCAGCACCAGAAAAACCTCTGCCTGCACCTGAGCAAAGACCCCATTTAACCACAGACAGGCGCCATGGCACTCTGTCCTTCCAGCTCACATGGAGTGCTGGGAAAGGCAGCACATGGGGAGTCTAGAAGAAGCCATCAGGCCACCTCCTCACTAAGGTCAGATATATTCAGAGAGAACTGGCCCTAGACTTGGCCACTTTACCCCTCACTCCCCTCTATATCAGCTACCCCAGAGCCGACAGGTGTTCCTATACATGAGCAACGAGGCTGCTCCAATGCGCTGTAATTACAGCACTTTGGATGCGCTGTAATTACAGCACTTTGGAGCAGACTTGATTAATCGAGCCTGCCGGACCGTGGCAATTACCCCGTTCCAGCAGACGCTAGTGTCTGGTGTATTGGCCTCCCCAAACTGGCAAATGGAGGCAGGGGTGTTTGAACTACAGTTCGTTTGACCGACTTTAGTTGAAGTGCCCCCGCTGCCATTTTTCAGCATGGGTAGGTTGATATACGAGACACTCCAAACGCTTTAATTAGAACAGCTCTCAGAGCCGCTCGACTTCAAGTGCAGCAGGGGTCATATTGCCTTGCTGGGATAAACAGGTTAGAAATTTGGGAAGAGAAGCTGGAAAGCTCCACATGAATCAGGCAGCCAGGAAACCTTCATACATTGGGTACATCTGGCAACACTAATTATTGCACAGGCTCACTGGGAGTTGGCCGGGAGACTTCCAAAAATCAAGAGACAATATGAAAAGATACAGCAATGTGTTTTTTTAGAGTCTCACTCCCTTTTGAACTCTGGCAATGGGCACTCCTGTTATCGATTAGTGTCAGACAACAGCCCTCAACAATACTGCTGTGCGAGCAATGCTTAGAAAGTCCGTATTTTCATTCAAAGGAGTCCTCCACCTCCACTCAGGTGGAGATCAAGATCTTGATATCAAATACATTTAATTTTTCTAAATGGACAACAGTGTATTTCTGATATTACTGAACTGCACCCAGCACTTCATAAGAAGTTGTGAATAAAATATAATACAAACAAAATAAAATCTCACTTTGTTGGTTTTTTTAAAAGTATACAATTACTTTTTAGTGAACATTTGGATTTTATTTTCACTCTTTAAATTACTTCCAGATTAAGACCTAAAAATAACTTTTCAGACTACAAGAAATTATTTTTTGCCGAATTCATAAATCCCAAACTGCTGACAGATCTTTAATTATAGGTGCAACCCACTCACAAAGACCAATGATGCACTGGACATCAACACAACATGCGAAGGGAGTGAAGTTGATATCACACAATTAAGTTGACTTAAAAATCAACAGCTTCAGGAGAATATTTTCTACCTCTAACTTGAATATGCACCAGCTGCTGACAACTTGAGATGAAATTAGTAAGCATTCAGAAGATAAAAGAGAAAGGCATGGTAGCAGGATGGGGAAGGGAGTTGAAAAAAAAAATTGCAATTGAGAAACCAAATGCACTGTGCATAATTCAATATGGGCTACAGAGAGAACATCAGCGTTGTGAAGAAGAGCTAAAAACTATGGCAACAGATCAAGATGGTGATGTCAGTATAACAAATACATCACAACAAGACATGCAAGATATCCAATCCAACAGAGAAATCCGGGTCTTCCTATATTAGGCATCCAGCCAGCTCTGCTGCAAAGAAGTGAACTAAACAGATTTTGTTGGAAATAAATAGTTTCTTCTTGAAGAAGTCAAACCAAAAAGTTGAGTCATATAGGACGATATAACACTTAAAAAAGGAAAAAAAGAGAGAAGTCATTCCTGTAACAAATAGCTTTATAGGGTGATAATTTAACGTTATTTATTTGGGGAAGAGAAACAGCAACTAGCAGGAGAGGACAACAGGGAAGGCCTTTTTATTCTCCCCGAGAAAGTAGGGCAATTGGCTAGTTACCTTGGATGTCTGTACACACATGCACAGAGCCCAAGAAACAAGCAGGAAGAACTGGAAGAAGTCCTCACAGTCCCAGAACTATGACTTGACTGGAATAACAGACTTGGTAGGATAGGTTGTGTGACTGCAATACCGTCATGGACAGGTAAATTCATGGGGTAGCCAAAATGGCAGACTCCGTTTCCCAGCAACCTCTGCCCAAATGACTCTCGGCAAGAGCCACGCAGGAAGGGCATGCACTAGGCAGGGAGCTGCTCCAGGGCTGGGATCCCAGGGTGATGATGGTGCGGGGCTGTGGCAGTGTTGTGACCTGCTCCCTTGCACACTGCTGCCCATGGAAGCTGCTGTTGTCACAGGGGAGTGCGGGCAGCCATGACCCCCCCCCCCCCCAAAAACCACTGGGGCCACCCACCCCCCCCCCCCCCCCCAAGAACCCAGGGTCTCCCTGGCCCTGCCCACTCGTCTTGCTCCCGGCCATGGCCCCACCCAACCTGTACACGTCCTGCCCCTGGTGGTCAGTGCGGGGCGAACAGGCTAGGGTACCTAGGCAGCAGGGCTGGGTCGGGTGGCGGCCTGGGAAAAGGAGGTGTGTTGAAAGTCACTGGGTTAGGGTCAGAGGGGAGAGCAACAAGGGTGATGTTGAAGTGGGTGTCTGCTATAGACCACCAGATCAAGAGGTGGATGAGGCTTCCTTCAAACTGCTAGCAGTGAAAGAATAGGTTTAGGGACTATTTAGGAAAGCTGGACGTGTACAAGTCCATGCGGCTGGACGCAGTGCACCTAAAGGGTGCTGTGGGAGCTGGCCAACGCAATTGCAAAGCTGTTGGCCGTTATCTTTGAAAACTCGTGGTGATCGGGAAAGGTCCCAGATGATTGGCAAAGGCCAAATATAGTGTCCATCTTCAAGGAAGGGAAGGAGGAGGATTGGGGGAAGCTATAGACCAGTCAGCCTCACCTCCGTCCCCAGAAAAATCATGGAGCAGATCCTCAAGGAATCCATTTCTAAGCACTTGGAGGAGAAGCAGCTGATTAGGAGCAGTCATCATGGATTCACCAAGGGCAAGTCATGCCTGACCAACCTGATTGTCTTCTATGATGAGATGACTAGCTGAGTGGACACAGAAAGAGCAGTGGATGTGATATACCGTGACTTTAGCAAGGCTTTTGATATGGTCCTCCAAAACATTCTCATAAACAAGCTAAGGAAGTACAGGTTGGATGAATAGATTGTAAGGTGGATAGAAAACTGGCTGGATCATCAGACTCAAAGGGTAGTAATCAACGGCGTGACATCTAGTTGGCAACTGATATCAAGTGGAGTGCCCCAGAGGTCGGTCCTGTGGCCGTTTTTGTTCAATATCTTCATCAGTGGTCTGGAAGATGGGATGGATTGCACCCTCAGCAGGTTTGCAGATGACGCCAAGCCGCAGGGAGTAGTCGATATGCTGGAAGGTAGGGCTAGGATTCAGGGAGACCTAGACAAATTGGGGTATGGGACCAAAACAAAAAAAAAAAAAACGAACAAACCCCATCTCACAAAGTAAAGTACGAACTCTTGTACTTGAGATGAAACAATCCTATGCACCAGTACAGCGGACAATAAGCTGAATATGGGCCAGCGGTGTGTCCTTGTTGCCAAGGCGGCTAATAGCATGCAGGGCTGCATTGGTAGGAGTGTTGGCAGCAGATCGAGGGAAGTGATTCCCCTCTATGTGACATTTGGGAGGCCACATCTGGAGTCCCAGGTCCAGTTTTGGGCCCCCCACTGCAGAAAGGATGTGGACAAATTGGAGAGAGTCCAGTGGAGGGCAAGGAAAATGATTAGGGCACACGACTTGTGAGGAGAGGCTGAGGGAACTGGGCTTATTTAATGTGGGGAAGAGAAGACTGAGGGGGGATTGAATAGCAGCCTTCAACTACCTGCAGGGAGGTTACAAAGAGGATGGAGCTGAACTGGTCTCAGTGGTGGCAGATGACAGAACAAGGAGCAACGGTCTCAAGTTGCAGCAAGGGAAGTTGAGGCTGGATATCAGGAAAAACTCTCACTAGGAGGGTGGTGAAGCACTGGAGCAGGTGACCCAGGGAGGTGGTGGACTCTCCATCCTTGGAGGTGTTTAAGACCCAGTTTGACAAAGCCTTGGCTGGGATGATGTAGCTGGGGCTGGTCCTGCTTTGAGCGGGGAGTTGGACTAGATGCGACCTCCTGAGGTCCCTTCAACCCTCACTTTCTGTGATTCTAAGAACTAAAAAAATCACCAGAAAAAGCTAATGCACTGAGGAGCTAACCTGATCATCAAAGAGACCACCTCTGGAATACAAAATAGTCTGTCCAGAAACCTATAAAAGATTAAAATAAAACTGACAATAATTGAACAAAATTAAAGTCCAGAATACGAGCCGCCCAAAAAAGGAATGAAAAAAATAAATCTTTCCATCTTTGCAGTAAGTATTGGGTTCCAGGGAACTGGGTTATCAGTCTCTCGGCTTCCATTTATTTTTCCTTTGTTCACTTCACTCTAGTAAGCTCTCATGCAGTCCTTTGTCCAGAGTTAGTGTATTGCTATAGGAAGCTTTGAACTGCTCTCAGAAGTAGACAGAAAGAGTCATTTGGATGTGCTTTGTGGTCTTAAAGATGCTCTTTGCAGAGCAATGATCAGACAACGAGGTACTTCAAGGCCATTAGGGACTTGGAAATCACAACCCCACAGGGCGATTCAGCTAGCTGGTTTGAGCTGCAGTTCACGTGGTGCGGGTCTTGACCAAAGCACCTCTCTGGCCGATAGCTATAGCAAAGGGCTCTGCCCAGTGAAAGAGAAAGAACAGATTGCACAGAAGGACACGAAACCTAATCAAGGCTACATGCAATACACATGCGGAGGAGTCAACCCGATTTGTTTGCTCACGTATTCATTGCTTAACACAGTTAAACAGTTTTCTTAGTAACAATATAGAAGTTACTGGGGGGGGGGGGGGGGGGG
>NW_005842212.1:1243828-1247314 GCF_000455745.1 Alligator sinensis | reverse complement strand
ACGTTTTGTGACATAAAAGTAGGTTGTCGCGGGGGGGGGGGGGGGTAGTCACTTGTGGCTCCAGTAGCAGCTGAAGGCAGCGAGAGACCCCCGCCAGCCCCGCTCTGCTTCATAAAGGGGTATGTACCTTTTGCACTCCCTCAACAAGCAGTGCAAATTAGCAGCATCCACTGACAAGGTGATGAATGAGAAGGGGTCATTCTGAGTTTAATCTCCCTAATTAATGGAGGCTTTTGCTCAACCAAAGTAACCTATTTTATCGAAGCAGGTCTCCCCCCCTCAACCTTTTCAGTAAAGAAGGGGGAAGCCTGGCTTCTATCAAATGACTGGATCTAATTGTGTGCCAATATAAAACAGGGTGAGCCAAGCCAGCAAAGCCATTTTGACACTATTTCCTAAGAGACAGAAGCCCTGGCATGTGATACAATGCCATTCCCAGATACAAGTATTTATAGGAAACACCCCAAACTGTGCGCATGTTTGAGGGATTCTGTTTGGCAGCTCTTCTACTCCAAAAGGTATTTAAATAGTTTTAAAACGCTCCATCGTTTCACTCTTAAATCAGGGAGACTCATGCAGTTACATTAACTTTGTTAAAAGCCAAAGTATAAAATGTACACAGAGCCCTTCTGACTCCTATTAAGCACCCACTTTCTCATTCCTCAAATTTAAAAATAAGCTCCATTTAAGTCAGGATTTAATCATTTTCCCTGGACCTTATACGATAGAAGACACCATATCAAATGGAAAAAAAATCAGTGAACCAAAACCTAATATTGCCATCTTTCCTACATAGGAGCATCTTTAAACACGCACTTAGTTCTGCTGGCTTGGACCAGGTTAAACATATACATCAGGTTTTGCAAGAGACGGACCCAAAAGCATTTGTGTGAGCAGTATGTTTATGTACTGCCAAATGAAAACGGAGGGGCACAAATGTGAGTGATCTCATTATTTGGAGAGACTGCCCACATCCAGGAGAATCTGCTCAACATCTTAGCTGAATGCAAACTTGCTCAGATATTTCATTTCAGCAAAGTGGCACAAACCTGCAAGATCCCTCCCTGCTCCAGAATACTGCTAACAAGCCGGCGTCCATTGTCCAGAGAAATGTGTGCATACAGAAAACAGTTCCAGTGGTACATCTTGTTTTTAGGCATTATCTTCTGGGTTTTTTCCAAGGCCTGCCCATAAACACACAGATGGTCGGGAACTTTGTGTAGATTGCTTAGTGTTGAGATGATACTGCTGCCATAATAGTCCAGGAGATATGCCAGAGGCAAGAAGTCCTGTGGGTCATCTCTTTTATTGGACCAGCTGTATGGTTGATATAGACACAGGCAAGCTTTCAGTTATCACCAGACCTTTCCTCAAGCCTCAGAGTGAACTTAATAATAATAATAATAATAATAATAATAATAATAATTATTATTATTATTATTATTATTATTATTATTATTATTTTAAGTAACACCTTCCTTCTTTCAGTCTTGCTTTTAAAAACTGAATTGACCACAGAGAGCAGGAAAGGGCATTACAGCTTCAGCAAAGTGGTGCTCCAAAGCCCAAAACTGTCAGTACTGGAGCAGCCAAAGGGCACGATTAGTCCTGTTGAGTCTCTTGGCTGCAAAGCTAAGAACTATACAACCCAGTGCAAAGAAAGCATACGTGGTCCAGTCTCACAGGGGCCATTTTCCTTCCGTTTGCACTTCAGTCCAACCTAATGTTGAATGGATGTGATCGGATCAAAACTAGATTTGTGCTTGGATTTTACGTCTTCCCTCCATCTCGCAAAGCACATGGGATGGGTAGATTTCATAGACATTAGGGGCTGGAAGGGACCTCATGAGATCATCACGCCATAGGCGGGAAGTCAGCTGGGATCAAGTGACCCCAGCAAGAAATATATCCATCGGTTTTTTGAAAGAGCCCAGAGTAGGTGCTTGCACCACCTCTGGGGGGAGTTTGTGCCAGACCCTGGACACTCGCACCATAAAGAACTTTTTTTCTTATGTCTAGTCTAAAAATAGGCCTTCCTGGAGTTTATGGCCGTTAGACCTTGTTATCCCCTGGGCCCTTGCTATCCCAGATCTTCTCTGGCCTGCTCACGTATGACATTTATGGGGCACCCCCTATTTCTAACGATGCAAGTGGGAGCCTGGGACATGAAGCCCAGTATTACAACGGTTTCTAGAGGAATCTGTCATTTCTTAATTCTGAATCTCCATTGCACACCAGCCAGGACTCAGAGAAGGCTCCGCCATCCCTGTCTATCATTCTGGTTTCCACAACACAACACTTTCATGTGAGGATAAATGGCTAGCCTGTTGCTCCCCTCCATCTCGGGGCACAAAACCTGGAGGGCCTGTGGACTGCTTTTTGTCTGATGCCTCCCCTTCGACCTGTCTGGCTTGGGTGGCCATATCACAGAGCTAAAACTCCCACTGCCAGAGCCCTCAGGGTCACTGAGATGCAGTGCTCACAGACTTCTTAATTAGCTTGGACAATTTCTTACTATTTTAACTAGCCTTCTGTTGAAATGCGTCTGTAGAGTATCAGCTTATGCATCTCTACTATATTTTACAAGACTTCTGCTATGCAAACCTGGGCTGATCAGACAGACTTTACTGCCTCCTCTAGTTCGGCTGGCTCTGTGTGCACGCAAGGGTTACTCACGGGAGTAAATGAATACAGACCTAGGAGCAGAGGACGAACAATGAAGGATGAGTTTATATCGTTAAATCACATCTAGCCAAGGATTTGACTTTTTCCTTTGGCCTCCAAGTCATGTCACTATTTCAGTCTGTTTTTAAATATTTAACCATAAAAGCCAGCTGCAGCTTCACTGAGGCCAAGCTTTTTTTAATGTCTTCAATAAATAAATAACTCTATGCAAAAAATGAGGCACATGCCAAAAACATGGGTAAAAGCATCAAACAAAAAGGCACACAGTCCCTGAGATTTACCCCAAATGTAGCATGGCTGATGTGCCCTGGAAAGCCTTGAAAGATGGAAGCTGGTTCCTCAAGTAACTGTCATCTCTAAAAACTGGCAATGTTGAAATAAGATGATTTTAAAAAAAGAAAAGAAAATATGATTATTTTTTAAATCAGCAGCACACCCTCTAGGCCTCCAGAAAACTGTTCCATAACTCCCTTGCTGTGCTCTTCAGAGAAAAGCAGGATCATAAGGGGGGAAAAAATAGCAAAAGCCCAAAAATTGGGCTGCTGCTCCTGGAAAATTTTGGCTGAATATTTGAAAAATAAGATGATTTTAAAAAAAGAAAAGAAAATATGATTATTTTTTAAATCAGCAGCACACCCTCTAGGCCTCCAGAAAACTGTTCCATAACTCCCTTGCTGTGCTCTTCAGAGAAAAGCAGGATCATAAGGGGGGAAAAAATAGCAAAAGCCCAAAAATTGGGCTGCTGCTCCTGGAAAATTTTGGCTGAATATTTGAAAAAAACAAATCCCTGACAGCAAGTGG
>NW_005842212.1:1235870-1243818 GCF_000455745.1 Alligator sinensis | reverse complement strand
GGGGGGGGGGGGGGGGGGGGTGGAGCAGCAGAAAATCCATTAATTGAGACACAATTAGGCTGGACAGAGCAATTTGGGAATGCACTGGGTGGAGAAACAACCCCTCCATCCTTGGGGTAAGTGCAGGACTGGCCTTACTGCGGTATGTTATTTCACAGTCTCTCAACCTGTGGTACGCATAACCCTGGGGACACGCAAGACACAGGCAGAGGGTACACGGGTACCCCAACACTCTCTCTCTCTCTCACCCTCTTTTCCTCTGAAAACTATGGCAAAAAATTTGATGCAATTAAAAAAATTAAATTTCCCAGTAATAATTTGGTTTGGCCCTCCTAGCTTTGGCCCAACGTCACCTCTAGCCCAGGTACATACTTGAGTTGTGCACCCCTGATGTAAAAGGTGGCAGCCCTACCCACTCCATATCAGACATCTGTCATATCACAGCCTTATATACACAGCCCTTCTTGCGACATATGGCACACATTAGTCTGTAGATACAAAAATCCCCTGGAAAATTGAGTGTTGGGGTACTTATTAAAATTTTCAGAAGTTAGGGGATACCTGCTACTTAAAAGATTGAGAAACTGTTATTTGGTGAAAGCCAACAGCATGCTAGGAAGTAAGATGAAAGGGGTTGTGCAGGCACCAAGGCTTCAGTCCTGAGCACTTTGCTCCCTATCCAGCACGGCGCTCAGGCAGGCAAGCAGCCTCACCAAGAGCAACAGGAATAAAGTCCTCCAAGTTAAATACAAGCTTTGCTGGATCGGGGCCCTCGTGTGGTATGCGAGCACAGAAGTTGTGAGTGCCCTTATCTCAAGGTCCTACTCCATCAAATCACCACCAAAAGAAAGCAATATGGGGGGTGGGGGCAGAGAGGAGAAGTCACCTCGTCACCCACCGCTTCTACCCTTCCACTGGATCAGTCTGTGCCTCTGACTGCAGTTTGGGCCAGAAGTGGCACCATGCTCCGACCACTTTGCACCACGGCATAATGCGAAGCTGATAACGGAGGCTCGAAAAGGTTCATTCAGCAGAGTGAAAGTACCAGAGTGGCATCTGCAATACCTTCCTTGCTGCCACTAATCCCTGCCTGCCCTGCTGGCCCTCTGCCTAGTAAGCAGCTGACCCAAGATCAAAGGAGATCAAAAGCATAATGTCACCTCTGCACCCTCCCCTTTCCCAAGTCGTGCTGTGTGCTCCCTGGCTGGGACCCAGGCCCTGGGCCAGGGCGAACAGTCAGCTTCAGTAAAGACACTTTTCTAGATGTGCGTGGATTTTTACAAAGGGACAGGAGGGAGGGAAACATTTTTAAGTCAAAAGAAGTTTGCATACTTGGCAGGAGGACTCGACCGTAACGACTGTCCACTCATCGTCAAAATCCAGCAGGATTTGGGGTTGGCAGTGCTTTGGTTGAGCAGAGGGATTTCTGGAGGTAAACCCAGCTGGTACCCAGATGAAATTTAGAGCAGACTGTATTCCTGCGCACTGCCAACTTTTAACGTTAAGGAGGTATGTTAATAGCACCGCGGCACCTCCTGTTGCGTGATAGGAAAAGATTGACTGCCACAAGTACAAGAACAGGTGGGGCTGTAATTGGGTCACCGAATCAGTTGCACTGCGACAGCCTTCCAAGTTGCAATCAAAGTTATCGGGCCTGCTGTGCTCTCCCATCCTGGCCTGGAAGGCGCACAAATAGGTTCTTTCAACACGCAGAAAATGTGCTCCCCAGCTGAAGCGTTTTGTCATTTCTGCAGGGATGGGAAGATTTATTTCCCCTCAAGTCTGATTTCCCAAAACAAAGATTTCAGCGTGTCCCCTGCCCCGATCACACTAGGTCAGATTCAATTTGGCACGGTGAGCAACTAGATCCGTCCTCTTGTGCTACGTTTCCGTGTGCTCAATCTCCAGTAGGATGCGGCACTCGATAGCAGAGCGTATTTTAACATACATGGAAAGGTGCTTCTATTGTATGTGGGCTCATGACACCCAGCCCAGAGAAAGGAGCTCCTTTTCCACTGTCAGCTAGAAAACCCACGCTTCTCTGTGGCCATCGCTGACGTCTGCCGCCAGACAGAGGCCCCCCCGGGGGCACGCGCTGCTGATCTTGCCGCTCTGAACACTGGCTAACTGACAAAGCCCCCAGATAACTCCTTAACATTTAAATAGCTTTCTACTGATGCCCTGTCAAAGATATTGTTCCCTCCAGCCAGACTGGCTTCATAGAAACAAGCCAGCAAGAAACAAGAAGTTCAGTCATATAAACCACAGGAAAAAAAAAATCCTTTCCCTGCTCACAACCTTCCCTCCGCCCCCAGCTTATCAGGGGGCAAATCCGTTCTCTTCCCAAGGGTTTCTAGCTGGCTTTCAATGGCTCAGCATATCAGACACCAGCGGCCACTTCATCACGGCTGATTTGGCTCACTGATTGCTGGAGCATGGGCAGCTTCCCAGCTCTATCTGGGAATGGTCAGAGAGCACATTTCCATCAGTTTTAGAGGCCAGAATGAACTGCAAGGGATGTTAAATAGTCATTAGCTACTGGAGACTCTTCAAAGAGCAGGTGTCTTAGGCATGCTCACTGTCTAGGGGGTCTTCTGACTTCAGCCCACCCCACACATGCCTCGGGCAAAGAAGAATCCTGCATCCCCCACAATGTATACAGAGACATCCCATCTCTCTATACATATAGAGAGTGGTTGGGAGAAACCCCAGCAAGGTTTCTCCCAAGCACTAACTTAACACAAGGGCTCCCACTTACCTGCCTTCCAAGCATCTCACCAGCAAAACTAAGCGATCATCCTAAGCAAGCTTTTCTTTGTTTGATCGAGCGCAGCGTACCTTCATCCTCCTGCTTTCACAATACAGGTAAGTACACATAAGCCAGTTAAGTCACTGATAAGTCCGAGGAGGCTTGGTGTCCGCTCGTACTGTAAGTCAGTGGGGAAAAAGAATGGTTTTCCAAAAGTTTCCATCTTGGGTTAAGAGGTATGGGAATGCTGTTGTTGCTTATTGCAGAATGTGTTTGCAGTGGGAACACAAATTAGAGGAGTGGGCATGGGATCAGGAGCCAGGAACCTTTGGGCTCTATAACCATCTTCGGCCCAACCTCTCTGCGACTCCATCTATGCCAGGCCTTTAACTAGCAGTTTTGAATTCTATCCAAAATTAAGTTCTAGGTAGAATCCTGATTTTGGCAGGGAAAAGAAAAAGAGACAGCCCTATTCTAGCTATTTTACATTTCTGAGCCTTTTTACCTTTACAAGTTCCCATTCCCACCGGTTAGCTGAACAGCCAAGTCATTAGAGCTAGAACCACTTAAGTCAGTTAAAAACCTATTAGAGCTTCAGCTATCCCCCAACGACGAGTCTGTGTCTCAGATTTACACCTAGAAGTGACATGATGACTGGGATGACGGCCTACTTCCCAGGGATGCTGTGGGGGTTAGCAAGCAGCTTTGAGATGCAAGGCGTGAAGCCCAGCGCTAAGCATTTGTATTCTGAAAACTTTTCCTTCAAATAAGATCTGTAGCAGCAGAAACTAAGGCTGATTTTCTCATGTGCAAATCTTTCTGGAGAACAAACCAATAGCCAACCCATCATCTAGCAGACACCTGAAGCTCCGATGAAAGCAGAGCTGAATTCTTCAGAACAAGACGGGACTTTTTTGCTTTGGTAAGAGCAGGAAAGCAATTAAAGAATTTTTTTTGCAAAAATCTTGGTGGTCTAATAAAAAGATATCACCTCTGTCCACGAGCCCCAATTGTTTTTTTGGATTCTTTAAAACTTGAACTGCACTAAACCCACTAACCGTGTCATCCGCAAAAAATAAAGAAAGGATCCTAAAGCAACAGGAACAAACAACAAGCCAGCAAGCCAATGCAAGACCAGACCCTCCCAGCTGAGAAAGAGGCATGAATGTATAAATGGCCTGGCATTTCCTGCCCCCAAAGCCAAGGGCAGACTGCAGGGCATAGTCCACTAGACTCCAGCAACAACAAATGAACAACTCCTCCTTATGCCCAATTCATAGGTTAAGCAGCAGCTGCTCACCTACTATCTGAGCTGGAACGCCACTGCCATATTTCAGCTCCTCTCGGGTTAGCGGCACAAATTTATCCGAGACCTTTAGTTACGACAGCAACGGAGAAAAGAAGATTGCAACGTCTGGAGGGAGGAGGAAGCATGACTACTAAAAACAACCACCACCAACTCCCTGCACGCCACCTCACACATTTTTAGCTATGTTATCCCTTAAAACACCAACCCAAAGCACAGATGATCACACACACGCAATGTAGATTTATAAGATTAAATATCAGCCTGGAATTTCTTGGTGGCACTGACATGAGGCAGCTATCACTGGAGGAAGTCTGCCAAAAGGCAATGGCTGTCAAAAGTCATTTTCATGCAGGACTTGTGTTAAAAATTGTGCTTGTACAGCACTACTGCGCCTGCACTACAAATCAACCTAAACGCACGGTCTTTTAAACGCGTTCTGATCTCTTCATTCACACAGGGCAGATCCAAAACGATAGCATTATTGACGCACCAAGACGGTATAACGACACCCCCCCCCCCCCCCCCCAAAAAAAACAAACATCATTTATTGTCAGCAATTAAGTCCACCATCCCAAGTCACCCTTCCTGCAAGGGAGCATTCATCCAGAATGCAAGTAGGGTAAGGAAACCCAATCAAACAACTCGGACAAGAGGTAACATAAACTGAAGTCAGGCTAGTTCCACGAATCTGATCTTTGGAAGCCCAGAACAGAAAAGGTCTAAAAGCAGGACTATCTGGGGCTAGTTAAATAACTTCATACGTCAAGACCAAGATAAGGTTACACAGAGCCTCTTGCAAAGAGTATGGTCATCATGTTTATTTGATTGGTTTTCATTACTCTCAAAATAACTTTGGCAGCCTTAGAAAAAATAAATTTTAAAAGCTGTCTCCCACTGATGTCGTCATGTTTAATTAGTTAATGTTTGCTAAAGCGCTCTGAAGATGGATAGCTTCGCAGAAGGGCCAACTCCTGCTGTACTGTTTTGGACCTCTGTAATCAAATGCTGTAGGTTGGATCCTCCCAGCCGACATGTGTTTTGCCTTTGATTCCAATGAGAGCAGGCTCCAGCCCACGGTTATTTCAGCTCTCAAGTACTGAAAACCAGGCCAAAATAGCTTATTTTTGTTTACTTCTTTCGTCTGGCACCCACGCCGTAAATGCAGCATGGGAAACAGCACTCGAGGCAAACAAGGCCTGCCAGAGGGTCCCTGCAACGCAGGGACGTGGGCATGACTAGCGCACACGGCGAGGATTCTTTTCCCCCCGCCCCCAATATTTAGCATTCACAGGCCCACTGGGGTATCCCTGGTGGTGGAAAGTACCTGCTGTTGCAACAAGAGAAATCGGCAGTATATAGAGATGCTGCAGCATTGGTAAGAAATGGCACAAATTACCATGTCACCAGCACAGGTTGAGAACATCAGCTTCCACAGGAAGAGAGTTGTGATGAGTGGATTCCTGTTAGTGTTGAGGTTTTCAGATTTCACACTGATGGTGGCCACCAAAGCACGGCACAGAGCAAGACTGGTTGCTTCACTGCTGAGGTTACAGCTGTGTATGGCATCTGTCCACCTCAGACCATTAAGAGCAGAAGGGCTAATGGCACACTCCTCCCTGTATACATGAGAATACAACACTAGAGACCCCCTCTGCTTTTACTGAGCAGGACCCCTATAGATTACAATCTTTTAAAAGAACTTTAAGGCATCACTAATGACTGCAGGTAGTTCATGGGCCAGCCGTTGTATCTGTGTACCACACCTGTGATAGAACTCCAGATGCTCCTGTGCAGGTATCCAAAGGGGTTGAGGGAAGGCACCCATTGTATTTTTTTGGGCACCATCATGAAGTAGCTGATGAGGACACAGTTGGCAGCACTGGCAGAGCTCAAAGCACCATTTTGCAGCACTTTTACAAGCCGCTGCCAAAAAATCTGCCATCTGATCAAATTAGCAAGGGTTAAGTTCTAAAAGAAGCCTCATTAAAGGCCCTAATTTTTCCGAAGTGCTGCCTATCCCACAGTTCCAACCTATTTAGGCACAGACAGAAATACAGACCCCCACTAACTCACTGCGCTTTTCAGGCAGCGCCATGAGTTAGTGATCCCCACAGACCCAACGGACATTAGCTGCTGGGTCCCAGGGGTTGGGGGATTCAGCCGCAATTTGGAGCAGCTGCAAGTCTGCAGCCACTCTCCTCTAGTACCTTTCTCCCCCCAGCCCTGGCTCTGTCTTCAGAATGGGAGCAGGGGGCAGGGAAGGGAAGGGAGTGGAGATAGTTGGGTCCGGGTTTTTTTTCAGCCAGCTCTTGAGGGTGGGGGGAGTAAGTTGAAGGCCCCCCACCTTGGAAGGGCCACAATCTACCTGCCCTCCCCCTCCAGTGCCACTGGGCAACCCCCAGACCTAGCTCCCTCTGGTCCCTTCCCCCCCCCTCCCATTCTGAAAATGGCGCAGAGAGCAGGGCTGCCCAGCCCTGCTCCTGGCACACACAGACAAGTTAATGACAGCACTCCACTTTGGAGCATCTTCATCTAATCCCATATAATGAGGATTCAGATTGTCGTGGAATCAGGCCCTTTTAAAGCACTCTGCAGTCGTGCATTTGTGTTTGGTTACGGCTGTAGAGAGCTTTCAAGGGCCAGATCAGGTGAAGATTGTCACTTCTGTCTGTGCCTAACTTGTGTATGCGTGGGAAACACCCCCTGGATTTTTATGCTCTAACATACTAGTATATCTTCCCCAGTCCACACTCACTTGCAAAAGGATTTTATCTGTCCTTTGTTGTGGCAGGTGAAAGGACATAGGAAAAGACTTGACCAATCAGTACTCAAATGATTTTGCCTGTATCTTCTCTGCAAACAAAATCCAGACAGAGCCAAACCTTGAATACACTCCTCTGCTCATCCCACCCTCTGCCAGGTAAACTAACCTGGGCTTAAGCACACCCAGATGATAGGATGGGGTTGAGCTAGACAAGCCCAGATTAGCTCCGCAAAGCAGTGATGCAGCTGGTTGCGAAACAGGGTATATTCTAGGCAGCGAACCTTCAACCTTTACAGACTTAGACTGGATAGTTAAGGTTTTTGAAGGTTTAAGTGAACCAAGCATCCAAATGCTCCTGAAATCAGAGTGCGGGTCCTTTAGGTTACTTGGAAAATCCTAGGAAAAGGTTTAAAGAGAAAGCGCAGGCTCATTTAGCTGCTCGGTAACAGATTTAAAAAAAGCTGAAAGAGTTTGAGAGCTGACAGAGATGTATTTTAATTCACCTCTTTTGCCAAACGCACATGGTTTTAATTGCTTGGAAATAGAACAATCTGCTCTCTTATGGGCACAAAGCACCATTCCACTATTTACTTTCTTTGTAGCCAAGAAATTATTAGGAAATACTCGTCACATATTAGTGAGCGGTTCCAATAACTACACTGAACATTTCACACAGTTTTGTAATACATGCACACAGAAAAACCCCAACCAACAACAACATTAATTCGAGATGAAGACTGAGATACTTATCATGCAGAGGTCAGGAATTTCAGAGTTAAGGTTTCTTCTCAATACTTCTGCCAGTGAGAGCATACAGAGTACAGAGTGCTCACTCGCACAACACATCTCATTCTTGCACCATATATGTGTGGGTCTGACTCATAAAAGATGGTCTGAGCAGGCTGTGAGTAACCAATATTCCTCACTATTTGATGCTTTTAGGGACAAACTACATAGAGAACTGGACATCCTGGTCCAGCATGCAATGGACAAATGTCAGCATCAAATAATTACCAGGCACCTTCAGTCTCAGATGGACAAGCAGTACTAACCACTGCGATGCAGATGGACAAGACCCTTATCCCTAGGGCCGCCCTTATGTGCCAGGATCAGGGTGTACCTGCCA
>NW_005842212.1:1220974-1235839 GCF_000455745.1 Alligator sinensis | reverse complement strand
AAGCCTGATCCGCTGTTCGTGCCCTTTTCCAAATGCATAGACACTAGAATATGAACATGATTAGCCTTGGTGGCTTCTCTGCAGCTTTTAAGTTAGAAAACTCCCAGAACTGCCCATCTTTGGATGGTATCTTCCCTCTGACACGCACCTCAGAGATCTTCACTAGGGCTGTACAGAACAGCTATGTTTCGTTTCGGCCATTTTGGAGGGACAGTGATTCGTTTTGGTGTTTCGGATCACTGTTCTGTTTCGATTCGGCCAAATCCGTCTCGGAGTTTCAACGGTGATTCGGATTGGCTGGGGAGAGGCAGGCACAGCCAGGTGGCTGCAGGTTCTCCCGTGGCTCCTCTGGTTGTGCCTGCCTCTCCCCGGGCAGGGGGAGCTGCCAGATTAGCCCCCATGGTTGCCCTGCCCGGCCCCAGCCTCCCAGCACTTCAAAAAAAAAAAAAAAAAAGCCCCACACTCACTGGCTGTAGCAGTGGTAATGAAGGCCTCTGGGGGCTTATGGCAGAGCTCTCCCATGCAGTGCGGGGTGGCCCGGATCGTCCCCCGCTGCCTGGCACCTGTGTGGCAGCTGCCCCATGGCACGGGTGCAGCGCGGCTTGGCAGGGCGCTGCATGCTGTCTGTGAGCTGGGGTCGCTGGGGCCTGGCTGACTGCTGGAACCATCCCAGCTCCTGGACAGCATGCAGCACCTTGCTGAGCCACACTGCACCCACGTAATGCAATAGCTGCCACACAGGAGGGCAATCCCTGCTGCCTCCCACTGCCCGGCTCTGCCATGAGCCCCCAGAGGCCCCGATGGCTGCTGCTACAGAGGGTGAGTGCAGGGCTTTTTTAAGTGCCAGGAGGCTGGGGCCGGACAGGGCAGCCATGGGGGCTTCTCCCGCAGCCCCTCCATCTGTGCTCAGTGTGGGCTGTGCCAAGTAGACTCAGGTGCTGGCGCTGGCCCCAGCCAGCAGCAGCAGCACGCTGTCATCCCACACACAGATCCAGGGGCCCACGCCCCCCGGGAGGGCTTTGGGCTGTGCCAGACTCCTCCCGGGGGGCGCAGGCCCCCAGATCTGCACGCAGGATGACAGCAGGTTGCTGTCCCTCCCCCAGAGCACTGGGATTGGAAGGGACCTCAGGGACAGATGGCAGACACTGGCCAGCTACACAGTTAACATCAGAGGTGTCCTTCCACCCCTCTTCCCCCTCCCTCTTCTTAGTTTCCGTTTCCCTGCAAGCCCGGCTCTGAAACATTTCAGATGGTTTGGTTTCGTTTTGAAGATGTTTCAGAGCCTCCCGTTTTGTTTCAGATTCGGTGTTTCAGGTGCCAAAACACCTCCGAAATGACACGGCTGCCAAAATTTTGCACAGCCCTAATCTTCACATACAAGCTACTTTCTTGGACAGAAGGGGAGGGTATCCATTGCCTCCATAGCCACATCTCTCTCCCAGTCCCCACAGAGGGCAGGAGGAATACTTTAGTATGAAACAGGGTATCATTGTCCGTGCCAGGGCCACAGATTCATGATAAAAAACAATGCAGCCTGGAGCTGTTTGGAGAAGCAAGGAAGTAGAGGGGCCAGAGGATAGAAAATGTGGTAAAAGCCAGAGCAAACACAAACAGTACAAAGCTACTTTACAGATGGCCCCGACTCTTAATAGATCCCAGGGGACTGGTCAGATTTGGAACAGCTCTAGTCCAGTCTTCCCCATGCCTCCCTCCCCTGAAAAATGTCAGAAGGGAATCCCGCAAGAAAATGCTTGCAGCAATTCCCTCTAGAGTCCAATCTCGTCCCACCTTCATTAATTTTCCTGACAGTAACTGGAAACTATGCATCAAAGAAGTCTGTCTTGTACTTGATCCAGCAGAAAGCCTATAGGCTTGTACATCCGCATCACTCAAGTGCCCCATCTGAGTCTAGGTCCAACAACAGATAGCTATTTCTTTTTAAGGTTTTTAAATATTTGAATGAAATGCTTGCTGGGCTCTAATATGAGCCTGTCCACACTCAAGTCCTTCAGGCTCCTGTAGCACTGATTGGAACAGTCCACTTATTACTCATAAATGCGGATAAACCTTCTGCCAAGGCAGCCGTTACATTTATAAAGTGTCTTGCATGCAAAAGGTGGAAAAGAACCATGCCTAAAAACATAATACAAAAAAAAGCAAGTCAGGCACAGCTGAACACCAGTAAGGTGAGTGGAACAGAGACCTCTCATTGCATCTTTTAGCTTTTTCCAAGGACCCATCCACTGAAAAGGTCGGTGAGAAGCAAGTTGCATCACTTGACCGACTAATAAACGAGTGTCCTCGCACCTGCTGAATTTCTCTTGCTGCAAAGGCCATGTGAGGATAAGAACCAGAGAAAGACAGGGGAACTGGCACACAGATAAGTCCCCTACAAACTATACGGGGCCTGAGTCAGAGACCACATTTAATACAACCCTTCAACTGATCCAGTGCTTTGCCAGACGTTATGCGCAGGGCAACATGCACCTGGTCAGAATAAAAAGTCTGGGAAAAAAGAGGCAATGAACAATGAAGGGTTATGACAGCAGAAACAAAGCATTAATATGATCAGAAACACAGACCTGAACTTGATAGCTGCTCTGGAGCACTGACCCGCTCACAGCTTCTGGGACTTCTGCAGACTCTCTCACACAAGGGTCTTGGAGATAGTTAAGTCGCAGGGAAAATTCTAGCTACAATTGAGGGGGAAAATGTTGGCTGCTCTTGCAGAACCAGTACTGCACAACACAGACCAAGGAGGATGCATGTCAGGCTGTGAAAGCACGCACAGGAGCAAGCACCAAACGCACTTCACCCCCGTATCATGCAATCTGGCATGACAGCGGCGTTTTAAAACCATCTTTCTTATGGCCTTTCTCGCTTTGTTTCTATGGCATTCATGAAATAATATGGGCTCCCTCTGCTGGTCAACCTTGCGTCTAGGTCTCCAGTAGATCGACTGTCTGCTTTCTATTTCAGAACAACCTCTATTTAATAAATAAAACCCCACCAAGAGTTAACACTCCCAATGACTCCCTTACAATGTAATCACAGAGTCACTTCTTACTGCTGTTCTAACGTTAAAAAAAAAATGTTAAACAAGCCAAGATGTAAACCATATTAAAAAAACATCTAGGGATGGGGGTGAAGGAAAAGTCAATGGCTTAGTCAACGCAACACAATTAATGCTAAACTGGTGTCCCGTACATCCCGTCAACCCTGATTTACAACTTCTGTATGTGACTTTATGGTTCCTAGGAAAGGGCTGAATTAGCCTCATGTCTCATTTAATGCCACGATTTACCACAGGGAACCCTTCTCCAAAGGAGATGTTTTTCCAGCTATCACAGCTTTAAATGTGAATTGATCCCCCCCACTTCCCTTGGCTTCCTTCTTTGTGGCACTGTTTTAAATCAGACTAAGAACTGCAAGAGCCCACCAATCTGGTAATAAGAGCATGGAGGACAGCAAGAAAGACTCTTTAATAAAAAGAAAACGCAAAGAGAATGGGAAAGAGAAGCTGATCTGAGCAGAGCATCTGGCCGGGCCCATCTCGAGAGATTGCTAGACCCCAAGATGACCTCAATGAGGAGTGCAGGTATTCAACGCCTGCTGGGAGCAACCTGTTCAACCATGGGGCAGAAAGTAATCCGGCCTTCTTCAGTGAGGAACATCAGGGTAAAGTCTGCTCTGACTGAGGGAAGAGCAGCGGAAAGGGCTGACAGTCACTTACTAGTGACTATAATAAGAATTTCACCAGCACATGGAATAACTCCTTTTTAAAAATCACTGCCCTCATCGTCCAAAGACAAACAAACAGACCCACTGACCCTTTAACCGAGTGGTGATTCTTGCATGCAGCAAAAGAGCCACTTAAAATCTCAACTGCTTGTCATCCAGACACAGAAAAGGCTTTTTAACCCTTTGCTCAGATGACATCAGTCCTATCCTGATACAGGCAACTCAATCTAAAAGGCTGCAGCCTAAGGCTAGGGATAGAAATTATACATAAACCAGTATAAGTGATCAGAAACCAATTCAGATCCATAACACAACAGAAGTTCAGCGCATGTAAACCGCTTTCAAAGTGGCCAAAACTGGTTTAAGATAAACTTGGAAGGATGTAGTATCAGACTTATCTGGGTTAAGATAAATCAGTGTACTGAACTTGTGTCTCAGATCCCCTCCAGATTCAAGTTAACTCACAGTCCCCCGGTATCCCAGGATTCTTTGTACTTCTCCCACAAACTGTCCCCCATACAGGGTGGGTGGGCTAGCCTTGACCCACACAGTCTGCTCCAGCTGAGCAGGGAGGCATGCTCGAGCCTCCCGCCCACCCCAGCTTCTTGTCTGGGTCACTGCAGGCATGTGGCTGCATTTCTAGAATCAAAAGTGAATGTCTGTTCACTTGCTTACCAGTTCAATCTACACAGCTTTAGATTAACCTGCAAAGATTAAATTGATTCAGCCTCAGGCTTCTTGACTGTCTGTACTTAGCCAAAGAGTCTGATCCTTCCCTGAGCCGTATGCCCCCAGAGCCCATACGCTTTGCTGAACTGGGACCCCAGGCTATATTCTGTCGAGTCCTAGAGCAGAAACAAAGACCAGCGGGCCATTTCTTGTTAGTTGGGAACTCCGAGGAGGCAAAAGTTAATTTTCTCCCCCTGGAGCTAAAATGTGCATGAGAAAAGTGGGTCTTTTTTCCAGACTTTGACTGACAGTCTAACATGGGTTAAAGTAACCCCGATTTGTGTCTCAGCTAATCTAGTTTAGTTGTAAGACAATCAGTCCAGACTCGGAGCATAAAGATTGTTCACATTAGCTAACCGCTAGCAAATAAGTTAAATAAAATTACTACAATTGCGTTAGTGCATTTAGAAGAGCCATCATTGAAATATTTAAGACTATTATGCAGAATTTCAAGGCTTACGATCAAAGGAAAAATCCCTCATTTTTGTCTCATGACTAAAGAGTAATGCTGCGAGCCAGGCTCGGATAGGTCTCACGTCCAGCAAACAAGGAAAATCCCAGCGTGCTTTTTTGTCTATTATGCTTCCAAATGTTGTAACACTACACTTTGTATACCAAAATAACTTTGTCTTAATCAATGCCACTTAGGTGACTTTGGTTTCTGTACACGACAGAGTGATTCATCTGGACGCTTTTAATCTCAAATGCTGAAAATATTCTTCCTCTGCACATGATGTACAGACAACTCCGCATGGAGTACGCAGTCTGTATTGTTTTAAGGATTATTTAGTCACTCCTGACTATAAAATGTTTTTTTAAATATTAGCACTTTTATGCATTTTGCATTGTCACAGTCTTGTACAAATATTGAACTCACTTATCTTTCCATCTGTGCAAAAAGAAAAAGAAATGCACCAGAGTGCAAGTAATTTAAACTCCTTACTATTATTAAAACAAGCAGAGCCTTTAGGGTGTATTGTGTAAATGAATTTCCCACACAAACTAATTGAAGATGTTGACTGTTTCCAAGGAGCATGCCCTGGCTAAGCAGAGCAGGAAGTCCCGACAGTTTAGGAAGTTCATTAAACTGTGTAATGGAATTTAAGTAGTCAGTGACAGCTTTCATGCAGCGCAGCAAGCGGGAGAAGCAGCTCTACCAGCCTGCAAAGAGGAGTGCAAGAGCTTTCAATTATTGCACACATTTCAGCTGCAGAGATCTTGATGCCACTTAAATACCACTATTCAGTAGACTATTCAGGGCATGCAGCTCAGTGACTCTATTAGAGTGAAAAGGTTATTTAATAGTGCATATGCCTCCCCCCTGCAGCCCTGTACTCCTTTTTCATGTAAATAGGTCAATGCAAGACAATGGGGGAAAAAAATCCCGCTGATCAGAAAAGGGCGCTTCACCTTGGGAGCTCTAAACTCTTCAGCACATTCCACTTAATACAAAGTAGCAGCTAAAAGAAAGGCGTGTGGGTATAATTAACCCAGGAAAAAAGGACTTAATTTACAGACAGCCAGACCTTGGAAGTGGTACAAATAAAACAGCACCGTTCTACATACCTGGTGGGCACACGCAGTCAGACGAAGCTTCTCTCGCTGTCCGTAACTTGGCTAGCCCTTCGCCCATTTTCTGTTTACAAGGGGAGAAAAATGAGAGATAGTTAAAGACTGAATTTATATAGGCTGCACGTGCACGGATGACCAAATCATAACACAAATTCCCTGCATGTCGTATACAAACTTCATCCTTTTTTCTTCGGGAGAGTTTGACAATAGCTTCCACTAGAGTGTCACAAAAGGTTCTTGAAAATCTCCAGGCTGCCAGACCCTGCCACCAGTTACCCAAGGTAACAACGTCCTACCACGTCTTCCAGCAAATAACTTCTTTAATTTCCAAGGAAGAAATTACTCGGCATGACAGATTGCTATCACAAGCCCTTGATAAGTACTCGAGATGCTAATAGCGCTGCGCCGTCAAACTGTGCGGCTGATGCTCTCAGCTCAAAAGGAGTCTACTGTGCTGCTCAAGTTTTAGCACCTCTTCTATGCCGACACGTGCTTCAAAAGAGACCCGTTTGCTAAGCCTGGATTGAGGTGCAGGATGTCATAGGAGGCAGAGCATGCCACACAGAAGGATACCTTTTTGTCTTTTTCTAAACCAATCAAAGGAGGACCAGTACAAGATCCCTTGCCTTCTACAGCGTGCAAGACATTTTTTTTTTAAATTACCCGTTATTTATTTCTGCCCTTCAGTAGGTATCAGCAAAATATGGATACATGAGCTTTCACTTCTGGGAATAGCTGGACAAAATGTTCTCCTCTGGTTTGTCACACACAGTGTGAATCAAAGTATTTCCAGGGAAGTGAAATGACCCAGGGAACTCATCTTAATAAATCCATGGCAGCAGCACAGATGTGACATTACATGAATGCTTTTTGTATTTGCAAACCCACATTATCTGTAAAGTCATTTTTTTTTAGATTCACTATATATGGGTTCTGTTGCTTTTGGGGACACGCTGTAACAATTCGAAAGAGGAATGAAAATGCTCAGGTTTTGAAGTGGTTCTTCCCAAACACCACTCTGTATAGCTGAGGATCAAGGGTCAGACATTACCATGCAAGTTTTTTGCCTTTTTTTTTGTTTTAAGTCAAAGCATCTGTGCTCCTGCCTTGTTTTCAAATAGTTTACAACAGCATTATGTTATCTGTTAGAGAAAACAGGATCACTGGAGTAATCACACCTATAAGGTCTGTAAACATTATCCTGTAGCAATCTAAAACTAAAACAAAGCCCTGCAAAGCCACCAAAGAGGTTCCCCATTGATTTCAATAGGTTCCAAATCAGGCCATTTTACTCCTGCCATTCATTTAAAGTGGGAGGAAAAGGCATACCATGAACAAAAATAGATAGATATGCAACTAAGACAAACGGCATGCTCAAAAATCCTTTGACATCTGACAAAAACCAATGGAGCGCCCTTAACATTTCTAACAATTTTGACCAGTTGGGAAAAAAATCCTGTTGTCCACATAGTTCAGCCTAGAGATGTGACACT
Organism: Alligator sinensis; assembly: GCF_000455745.1. Taxonomy (NCBI): domain Eukaryota; kingdom Metazoa; phylum Chordata; order Crocodylia; family Alligatoridae; genus Alligator; species Alligator sinensis. The sequence continues at coordinate 1,228,304 of NW_005842212.1, read as the reverse complement.
ATTGTCCTTCATCCTCAGGGCAAGCTGCTGCCTTACACGTAATACTGACTGCCCAGCGTGCCCGACCCAAAGCTTTAAAGAAATTCCACACCTATTCCTTCTCATTTTCCTAATAAATAACCAACCGGAAGCAAATAAAACCGGTTGCCATAAGAAGAGCTTGCAGTAGCGGTTGGCAGATGGGTTGATCTGATCTTTGACTGGCTGGTCTCGAGTTTTGGAGCGAGGGGTAGCAAGCCAGCTTCACTTTTCTAGACAGGAGCATCCTTGACTGGTGGCAAACACTCGGAGGATAGATGCCTTTTTGATTCATTTTAAAACCAAAGCAGCGGCAGCTCACCGGGCCTCATCTATCTTTCATTACACTCCTCCATTCTGCTAAGTTAGCTACAGCACTAATCAGGCCAAAACAGCTTTGAGAAAGACTGGGAGAACAGTGCATCACGAAAAACAGGTCAGCCAAACAAGGGAGGGGAAAAGGAGACCGAAAGTTGAGTCTGGGGCTTCCATTGCTCAACAGCATTCAAGAGGAAATCCTCAATGAAAGTGGCTTTCAATGAGAGTTGGGTGCCTACCTCCTTTGTTTCTGATCAAATCTCTAGGCCATATTTTAGGGGTGTAGGTTGTAGCCGTGTTGGTCTAAGGACACAGGTAGACAAGGTTCCTTGGGTGAATCAGATATCTTTTATTAGATCAACTTATTGATCTAATAAACTGATTGGTCTAATAAAAGATACCTGATTCACCCAAAGAACCTTGTCTGCCTAGGCCATATTTTAGCTGCTTAACGGGGGGAAGGCTAATGGGACTACTAAACCAAGCAAGGGTCTTCAGGACCGAGCCATTTTGGAGCCTCCGTCTCATTTAAACCACATTAAGAAGAAAGAAGGCAATAATTATAGACATAGGCCCCACAAGCATGGTCATGTCAAGGGAGGGCAAATCCAGCATGCTTACACGCTTGAATTCTGTCCAGCCCAGGACTCTGTTTATGATCAATTCAAGACCAGACTAATTTGTGAATTAACTTCTGCCCCCATATGCAGTGGCACAGACGGTCTTTCTGGCTGTTGCAATTCTAATTGTATAACCCCATCTGTTCGAATGTTATGCTGCTCGCAAGCCAAAGCACCCACGAGGTGCTAACAATAACTGGTTGGAGTATCTTTGAGTTGCTTGGAACGACACACTGGAGAACTGCTTTATAAGCTGCAATAGAAAGGATGGAGGAGTTTTAGACTATCACAGAATAAAACCATAAGAAATCCTGGAGGGAAAGTTCTGAGATGGAGGGTCTCTCTTTTGGGGTTGGGGGGGGAAGAATTGCCCGAACAATTGATTCATTTCTCCAACAATCATAGGATGCAGAGTGTACACTGCAGATGAGTCACTATTTTCTAGTTACCCCGGATGATAAAGCTGCCCAGGAAAATATAAAAGTTATCCCATTTCCAACTCGTTCAGGAGGCTTACAGGTCTCTGGGATTTTCTCATTTTTTGCATTCTGAAGCGCGTGCCCAGTAGTCCCAATGCATTCCCCTACTCACACGACTGATTAATCTGAACGCTGTCTGGCTAATAAGGAACAATAAATCCATTGTGAATTAAACTGTCCTGCTTTGTTTACAACAACTAAATATTTCTTTAATCCTCGCATTAACATTTTTACTACAGCATGAGAACTATGCGCTTTGGATTCAAGCTTTTGCTACAGAACAAGTGGCAATAAGGCCACATCTGGATCACATGCTTAAAAAAATATTTTAGAGTATATAATACTAGGAATTCATCGATCTTTTGGTGTTGTTGAAGACTACTGCATGTGCATAACATGGTTAATTATAAAAGCCAAGAGGACAGTAGCAGACTTGCTCATCTAAGGCAAAGTTTGCAAAGGTGTGCGTGAAGTCCCTGAGGGTTTTTCCTGGGCACATACAGCTCTTTGAGATGGGTGGGGGGGGAAAGAAAAAAAAAAAATCTTATTTTATGTGCATTGCAGTAGAGTCTACAATTGAGACTGGGGTCCCACCATGCTAGCTACTACATACAAGCAAGCCCAACCTCAAAGACTTAACAATCCAAATAGACAAGGTAAGGAAGTGAAGTGTTGAGAGAACAAGTGATTTCCCCATGATTAGAGAGGGAAGTCCAAATCCAGTGCCTTAAATAATTAGTATTCCCTCCCTCGGATTTCCTTACTATATCCTAACCTTTTCTACTTTCTGAACATTTCTCCCTGTTTGTGCATGGTGCACAAACCAAACACACAGCATTGCATTTACTTCCTTATATACGTCTCAACTTCAGAAGTCGTGTCAGCAGAGCCTGGGGACAACCAAGCATTCATGCTCCCTATGCAGAGGTAGAGAACACAATTGCACTTCTATATGTTGTCCCGTGTGAGACCCATGTTCATATACATGTTTTGGTGTCATTTCTTCTGCAGCTTTGTGGTCAACTTCAAAAGGAAAAAAAAAAAGTTAAGAGTTTCTAAAAAATTGACCCAAGGCATCAGGTCATTCACTAGGGGTCACAAAGTCTCTTCTGCAGCAAAATTCTCAAGCTCAGAAAGAATAAAGGAGCCACGAGTAGGATGTTTTAGACAATTAACAAGAATGTGATCAAAGAGAGTTTGTTGTTTAAAACTTCAATGTAAATGAGCAGATGTAGCTTAACAGGACTGGTAAAAGATAACAGATAACTAATTAACATTCACTCCCTGAATCTGTTACTCATTTAAAAAAAAAATGCTCTCAGTATGGACTGAAGTTTGACCAAACTAAGGGTTTCAACAAGCATATTCTTGTAGCAGGAACTCAGTTTTGTGGTTTAATTTAATTTAATTTTCCCTGAACACTCCCCATCTGAGCACTCACAGTGGAAAGCAAGCTTTCCACTCTTAACTAAATCTCAGCAAGAGATTTTTTCTTCTGTGGCACTGCCCAAAATCATGTGCAATTCCCAGCTCCAAGCATATTTACTCAAATAACACCAACAGAACTGCTGGCATGACTGACACGCTAGCCTGTAACTGGAGCAGGACTTAGCTGACGGAGTAAGTCCAGCTTTCAAGGATCTGAAGTGAAACAAACACTGAGGTTTTCTAGTCATGCGATTTGCAAGCACCTCTTCTGTTCCAGCACTTCAGACCCATCCCTTTAGCCAGGGGTTCCCAACCTGTGGTACATGTACCCCTGGGGATAGGCAAGACATCTCTGGGGGGTACGCGGGAGAAATTGCTTAATGGTGGATTTCGTTTTCATAACAATAATAATTGGTATTTAAGGGGTTAAATATATAAAATGTATGGTGGATGGGATACATGGGGAGCTGGTAAATCTGGAAGGGGGTATGCAATAAGAAAAAGTTTGGGAACCTCTGCGTGATGCCATTAGTTAAATTCGAAGTGACAAGGCATGCAACACCCTCATTTTGGTAACACCATTTTCTACGCCTGGAATAGCCTCCTTTTCCCCCAAATGCCGAACTATGGTTCCTCCTCCAAGTCTGACTTCTTTTCCTTTAGCTTTGCACCGCTGATCTCCATGTGATCAGCAATGACAGGGACAGAAATTGCACATAAACCAGAGTAAGCGATCGGAAACGAGTTCAAATCTGTAACACAACAGAAGTTCAGGGCACATAACCTGCTTTCAAAATGCCTGAAACTGGTGTAAAATAAACCTGGATGATGTAGTATCAGACTGAACTGGGTTAGGTAAAATCGGTTTACTGAACTTGTGTCTCAGATCCCCTCCAGATTCAAGTCCACTCACAGTCCCCCAGCATCCCAGGATGCTTTGCACCTCCCCCAGAAGCCCCACCTTTGCAGGGTGGGCAGGCTAGCCTTGGCCCACTCTGTCTGCTCCAGCTGAGCAGGGAGGTGTCCTCTAGCGCCCCCCGGCTTCTGGCCTGGGCCACTGCAGGCATGTGGCTGCATGTCCAGAATCAAAAGTGAATGTCTGTGCACTTGCTGATCGGTTCAATCTGCACAGCTTAGACTAACCTGCGAAGATTGAATCAATCCAGCCTCGGGGTTTTTGGCCGTCTGTGCTTAGCTGTAATAATAAACAAAACAGAAACCAACAAGCAACATGCACGATCTATTTTATTTTCTCTCTCCCTTCCTATTGTTTCCTGGTGTCTCTTCCCTAACCACCCATTCTCTCTCTGAATTCAGCCCTAGAATAGATTTAAGCAATTTTTATTCCCATGACGAGTTCCTCTGAATTCCATGGGACTAACACAAATGTTTGGGGTGAGGTGGGCACGCTAGTAGGGAGGGAAAGACTGCAGAAAGACCTGGATAGGTTGCAGGGGTGGGCTAACAAAAACAGGATGCATTTCAATACTGACAAGCGCAGGGTGCTGCACGTGGGCAGTAGCAACCGGCAGCACACTTATAAGATGGGAAACTCCCTTCTTGAGAGCACGGAGGCAGAAAGGGATCTAGAAGTCGTCATTGACTCCAAGATGAACATGGGCCGACAATGCGAGGTCATGTTTGGCAGGGCTAACCGGCATGATCCGGGGACAGCAGGACAGACCCTACAATGAGAGGCTACAGGACCTGAACCTGTTCAGCCTTCACAAGAGACGGCTGAGGGGGGACCTGGTGAACGTCTATAAACTCACTAGGGGGGACCAGAAGGGTTTGGGGGAGACCTTGTTTCCCCTAGCGCCCCCCGGGATAACAAGGAATAATGGCCACAAGTTGTTGGAGAGTAGGTTTAGATTAGACATCCGTAAGAGCTACTTCACAGTCAGGGCAGCTGGGATCTGGAACCAACTTCCAAGGGAAGTGGTGATGGCTCCTACCCTGGGGGTCTTTAAGAAGCGGCTTGATGCCTACCTGGCTGGGGTCACTTGAGCCCAGTTTTCCTCCTGCCCAGGCAGGGGGTCGGACCTGAAGATCTACAAGGTCCCTTCTGACCCGACTTCTATGATTGTATGATATGATTCTATGAAATTATGTTGCACACACAGGTAACTGTTTGCAAGGCTCAGACCTTGAGGCTGGAAATTTCTTGGACAGAATATCATGTGTTATAGGCCAATTGCACCAATGGTACAAAGCCTGTAGGAAAGAGGCAATCTAGTATTCCATCATTACTTCCTCTGTCAGGCTTATATTCTGCAATCTTGTGAGCTGGGCTGCAATTTTATGAGCAACTAATTGTCAAACCGATCCTAGAATCCCCAAACTTCTTTACTACCTGGTAAATCACTCAAATAAAATAAAATAAAATAAAATAAAATTAAAATCCCCTGAAGTAAAGGCAACTGCTGGGATCGAAAAACCTAATTTCCTCCAAAAATGTGTTAATGTTTAAATCAGAAGGTAGAAACAAATGTGGAAACTCATTATAGGAAGGAGAAATATAGTACTTCTTTGAGCATGAAAGCTTCCAGCGTTCTCTGAATTACATCAAGGAACTAAGCAAATCCAGCAGCAAATACTGTAACTAGTTCTTAATCTCTTCAATCCTCCATAAATCAGTTCATCACCATTAGACCACATTCTGTTTTATGATATTCCACAAGATAATGGGGACCATGTTCATGTATGTGTAAATGAAACGATAGTCAATTACAGCCAATAAAAACGTACCATTTAAATACTGGAATTCCCTTTTTCACTGCCTGCAACAGGGGACAGCATTTACTTTCCTTCTTAAAATGAGTAATACCACCTAAGATGTTTTTGCATAGTTGTTGTTAATGAAAGGCCAGACTCCACCACTTAGTTGTTGTCTTGTGGGTGCTACTTTATGGAGTAAGGGCTCCTATACACATGCAGGGAGGCTGCTCCGATGAGTTGTACTTTCAGCACATGGGAGCAGACTGGATTAATCAAGGCTGTTGGAGCGCTTGTAATCACTGCGCTCCAGCAGACTCCGGTGTCATGTGCATCAGTGTCCTTGCACTGAAAAGTGGCAGCCGGGCACTTCAAAGCTCCTTCAATGAGCTTTAGTTCAAAGCACCCCACAGCCATTTTTCAGCACAGGGATGCTGATACACGTGACATTCTGGGCACTTTTAATTAGCACGGCTCTCAGAGACGTGCTAATTAAAGCACCCCCTCCATGTCCCAGAGCACATCTATAAATGCCCTAGAGGTCTAACTCAGTAAAGAGTGCTAGCATAATCTGGCTGCATAGCATTTAGACTTCTTTCTCGTTTTTACCCACAGTATGCCAGACCTACATCAGCTACATTCTAAGGAATGAATAAAAAATTACAAAAAAGAAGAATATTAACTGGTTGTTTTCAACTTCCCAGACTTGTAAGTGATGGCAGCACTTTGGAGTAAGGACAGCTGTCTTCCATTCTGAGCACTGACACCAATTAGAAGGATAACTGCTCTCTGTCTCTGCTCGTCAGTCTGTAAAATGGGGATAATGATACTTGTCTTGCTCACAACTGGCTCTAAATCTCGCACAGCCTCAAGCACCATCCACTCCCACCAACTTCAGCATCAGGCCCCTAGTGAGGAAGTGGTGAGCCATACTCCAGACTAAGATTGGAGGCACATGGGCTAAGTATTCCCATGCATGCCAGGATGACCTTTCCCTCCACCACCTAGCAGATGGAAGAGCTAGGGCTCCACTAAAACAGTGGCTCTCAGCCTTTTTCAAATCAAGGCACCCCCCAGGGCATGAAGCACTTCTCTGTAACTTTTTGAAGTGGCACGTGGCTCAATTCACAAAGCAAGTGCATTTATCATCGTCCTTACCTCCTTGCAGAGGAGCCGGGCAGCGGGAGCAGGGGAGACACCAGGTCGGGAGAGCCCGAGCCTGCCCTCATCTGCTTTTCTGGGGGCACTCCTCAAGGGATCTGGCAGCTGATGGAGACTCGCCCGACTAAGGAGCAAAACGGCTTTCATGCCCTGGGCAAGTTTTCAAGACCCCAGCTCCTACAAAAGTCGAGTGCTTTGAGGGACCCCAGCTCCTACAAAGCTGGTTACTGAGCAGGGGAAGAGAGCAGGGACTTGAGCACCTACTTCGCAGAGGCATGGCACTTTGGAAAGTGACCGCCTCCGCAGAAGCAGACAAGGTCCTTGGGACGAATGCAGTATCTTCTATTAGACCAACTCAAATCGTTGCACACCTAGCCCTTAGACCACCACCCCTCCCAATAGGCGGCTGAGCTGGGCGGGGGGAGGCGGCAAGTGTCCCCCGAGAGCTTCAGCAGGGCGGAGCGGACGCCCCGGGGGTGCCTTTCGCAGGACATCGCGGCCGCGGGGACCCCGGGCTGGGGCTGGGGGCGGCGCACTCACCTCCCGCAGCAGCTGCTCCACGTGCGGCTGCAGCAGGGCGAGCAATGCCGG
>NW_005842212.1:1212840-1220673 GCF_000455745.1 Alligator sinensis | reverse complement strand
GAGCCGGGCTGCCCCTCCCTCGGCCCCGCCCGCAGCACGGACCCGCACACCTCCCTCCCGCGACCGTGTCCGGCGCGCCCAGCCGCTGCCCTGCCTTCCCCGGGCACGTCTCGGGGGTGCAGCAAGGAGCGGGCTCTGCGCTAGCTGGATGCCGGGCTGGGCAGCACGCAGGCTGGGCTGCAGAGGGGCCTGAAGCACGGGATGGGACCCAAAGACGTGTCATGAGGCTCAGGGCAAAGTCCTGCATGTAAGGACGGGACAATCCCGTGCGCGGGGATGGACTGGCTGGGCAGCGAAGGGCCGGGGGTGCCAGTGGGCAGGGTGGATAGGAACCAGCGGCATCCCGGGCAGGAGCATCGCCAGCAGACCGAGCGCGTTATTTTCCTCTATTCTGCACTGGTGAGGCCACGGCTGGGGTCCTGCGTCCAGATTTGGGCTTAATGAGGAGAGGGTGAGGGAGCTGGGCTTGTTTAGTTCAGAGAAGAGAAGACTAAGGGGAAATGGCAAGGGGTGGTTACAAAGGAGCTAGACCAGCTGTGGGCACTTATTTGGGCCAGAGGCCACTTAGGGAGTCTGGAGGAGCTGTTGCAGGCCAGGAGGGGCAAGGTGCTGACCGGGCCTGCAACAACTCACTATAATCAAGGGGCTCTGCCCCTGCGCCCAGCCTGGGCGGTCACCACCTGGCAATCCCAGCCCCAGGGTCTCCATGGGTAGGACACGCTTGGCTGGGCAGATAGGATGGGGCCGCAGGGAGCAGGATGGCAGAGCAGTGACAGCATAGGGCTGGGGCCCAAGGCAGAGCTGCAGTCCGCTCCCAGCATACCCCTTCCCACAGAACTGGTGCCCATCACAGGGACCTGCAGGCAGTGGGTTGCGGCTCTGCCCTGGGACCACACCACCATCACCCCATAATCCTGGCCCCAGCCCCACCTGCCCCTACCTGCTACTCTCTGCCCAACCGCAGCCCCCCATCCCATCCACCCAGCCACACACCCTGCCCACATGGGTCCTGGGCTTGTTTGCATGGAGGCCCTGCCCACCCACCTCATCCAGCGCTCCCAGCAGTGGGTGTGGGGCAGCAGGGCTGCAGGGTTGGTCTGACGGCAGCAACGCTGGCCCCTGCAGCCATCACCACTTTGCCCCAGCCCTGCTCCATGCCTGGGGGCAGGAGGACCAGCCACATGCACCACAGCCCTGGCTGTCCCCAGCACCTGGGCCAGGCAGTGCCAAGGAACCCACCGTGGGCCAGATCAAATCCCTTGGCGGGCTGAATCCAGCCCATAGGCCATATTTTGCCCACCTCAGAGCTAAATTGTTTTCAGTGGTGGTAGGAAACAGAAGGAGCAATGGTCTCCAGCTGCAGCAAGGGAAGTTTAGGTTAAATATTAGGAAAAACTCTCTAAAAGGATAGTAAAGCACTGGAGCAGACTACCCAGAGAGGCTGTGGAATCCCCATCCTTTTTTTAAGACCCATGTAGACAAATCCTTGGCTGGGATAGTATAGTTAGGCATGCTCCTGCTTTCAGCAGTGGGTTGGATGAGGCGATCTCCTTTAGTCCCTTCCAACCCTGATTTCGTACGATTCTGATACCATGAAAATTGTTATTTGGCCCAGGCTTACTCTGGATTTAAGCCAAACACCATCCCCAATTGGCCCAGTTTTGAGTAAGTACCTTGGACTGGGGACCTCAGCGGTAGTTAGACAGGATGCCACCTGAATCATTCACCATCACTGGCCATGAGAGAGTGCAAAGGAACAAAAAACGAGAAGACTTGCAGCCTGCATCCTACTTCCCTCTGCACAAAGACCTGCAACTTCTGCAGATGGATCTATGCGTGAATGCAATCCTTGCCCCAGTCTCAAGCCCTGTCAGTGAGCCATGGTAGCAATCATCCTCAAATTGAGGGACTGCCAGTTACTGCCTATGTGGCATAACCATGCTCACCCTGTTAGATGGTAGGCCTGGATGGAGGTTTGACCAATCTAGACAATGTACTGCATCCTCAGATTTCCTGCTTTCTTAGGTGCAAACACACACAACATACTAGATGCAACTTGTCTGTTATTTTTCAGGAGCCAGATTCTGCTAGTCTCACTCAGTAAGGCACTGCTCATTTTAAGGGCTTGGGTCAGATGGTGAATTTGCAAAATACTGCGAGGTAAGGTTCTTTAGGTAGATGTGATAACTTGTATCACCAACTAAATAGCTGGAAAACAATGTTCTTTGCAAGCTTTTGGGCACAAACACCCTTCCTAGGCCCAAGATAGATTGGTTTGAGCCTTTTAAACTTGAGCCCTTTAATAGAAGCTGTGGGAACCCTCAGTCCATGATGGGGCGAGAGGGGATGTATATGCTGAAATTAATCCCTAGTCTTGTCTAAACAAGTGAGTTACCCTGAGGCAAACCCCGTCCACAAAGCAAAAACTGTGCCCAAGTGGTAAAACCCTTGCACTGGGGTAAATCCAGCCATTTTACTCCTGTTGAGTCAGGCTGCAATTTTGTCACAATGCAAGTAACTTCAGGCCACTGGTCACACACACACACCCTGTACATCTCAGTGCATTCTGAGGGTCTTCACACCAACTCCTTCCACCGCTTTGCTTCTTTTTCCAAACCAGTTGTCCTGTTTCCCTGTGTTCCCCGCTTCCGGGTCACAGCAGCGCACGTGACACAAGCACACGAGGAGAAAGGGCTCTGCACCATGGCAGGGAGGCTTCCTGAACAGAATTCTACACTTTTTTAAAGTTCAGTTACTTCCCAATTCAGCCCTGCCACCCAGTTTGCAGTGTTTGATTTCTTTTGTGGATTTGCACTTTAAAGCAAATAAAGTCTGGTTTTGTTTACTTAAAAGAAAGCTTTATTTTCTTCCATCGTCCAGGCAGCTGTTGTTTGTAAAATGTATAACAGATCCCTCATTCACAAGGACAGAGGAGGGGAGCCAGAAAGACACTATTAAGAACAATCCCTAATCACCGTCACTTACGGCTCAAATAAAGATGGATCAGATCGTAAGGGCTTCTTTGACGGCTTCTCCTTGGATTGACGATGCATCCCAATTCCATTGTCCTTCAGCAGCGTACATAACCCAGGAGTGCTCCAAACTCTGAAGGCTCGCAACTCTGGAGGGGCTTACCGAGGACTCAGACAAGATCATAATACAGAACCTCAGAGAAGGCACTGGTGTCTTGAACTTCTGTGCCACAATAGTTATTGCATAGATTTGTTTCTCACTATTTCCTCCCTGAAGATCCTCATCTTTTCACATAGGCAACTGACTCTAACATGCAGAGCAGTGGTTCTCAACCACTTTAGACTCCAGGCAGGTCTTAGTTTCCACTTATTTTTTGATTGTGGAAAAATAAGAGCAATTCTTCTGTGTCAAAGAATTCAGAAAGACCACAACAGGTCAGAAAGTTTTTGTTGCTATGGATTCCTGTTTGAAATCTCCGAGTTTATCTTGTGAATCATGTGTAAGGTTCTGCACTTAGAGCAAATATTACACAAGAACTCCCTGACCACTTAAAAGGGTTTCATGGCAGCCCAGGGTGTGGCGACATGCTGGTTGAGAACCCTTGCTGTAGGGCAGAGATGTAACCTAGTCTCTCAAATGGATGTACAGCCCTTTCTTGCACCATGAGTCTACACATGGCCATTACTTCTGATCACATCTTGTTAACCTTCCTTCAGGTCCTTTTCCTCCACCTGTTTCCTCTCCATTTTTCTGGGTTTTTACCCTCTCTCAACATCACTTTCTTCCAGTTTGCTGCTCATTCATTTTTCTCGTGATCTGAACTCCCCACTCCTTCCTTTTTCCTCTTATGTTTGTGGCTTCCCTGTTCTGCTTCAACTGCTGCCTACTCAGAGGGATCCAAACTGGAGTAACAAAGTTTCTGGCCTGCATGTTGCTGTACAACCAAGGGACACACTGTTTACATCATCACAAGAGGGGGGGGAAAAAAAAAAAAAAGTTGTTACCCCACTAGCTCCCATGCTAAAAGTCTAATGTGGGCAAATATGTACTCCAGTTATCATACATATTAAAAAATTGAGGTAAGTGCAAACAGGAGCCTAACCTTTAACACGACCCAATCCAGCCAACATGGGTATAAAAATTCCTATTTTTTTCCAATAAAGATAAGAGCACTGTGGGAGGCCAAAGAGCATGAGAAAAGAGAGAGGCAAAAAACAACAAACCCTAGCAGCTCCCTTCTCCCCAGCTGCAACCACAACCCTACACTCTTCTGTAGCATGTGGGGGGAGCTTGGAAATATGTTTTTCCACCTGCAGCTGGAATCACTTGTACCGGAGGTGGCCAAACTGTGGCTCATGAGCTGCACACAGCTCTTAGAGACTTCTGAAGTCAGCCATTTAGCAACAGATTTATCTGAGCTGGGGTGCCATGCAGAGTTGTGTCCCTGTATCTTAACAAACTAACGAAGTCAGGTAACAGGCTCCCCAAACAAATCCTATTTTGGCAGCCCCAAGACCAAAGGACAGGAAGTTCATCCAGAGGGATCCTTTGTACCATGTTAAGGACCAAAACAACAACCTCCAAAGTTATCAATAGGAGCAGATCAAAGGACCTGTCCAGCACAGAAGTGCTCAGTATCAACTGACCTCTGCCTTAAGCAGCTGACGCAAGTGGATTGGGATGGACTAACCAAGTCAAATGTAGTAGAACAACCACCAAACCTGCCAGAACACAAGTGCTTTCTGCAGTCAAAGGCTCAAGTACTGAAGATTCAGGTCACTTCATCCTGAAATACATGAGTGAATACTGTTCACCATCTCCTTGTGAATGAAGTTTTTGATTCCATTTGTTTTGCATTAGTGTCCCACAAAACAATTCACAACGGGGCACCTGAGTAAGGAAGCTACTAGAAGTTAGCTAGTCAAAGTAAATCAGTTGGGACTCTCAGCAAAACACCGACCCGACCAAGGAGTTCCATCTTTGCACACACGCTGCACTGAACATTTAGGAAGTCAGCAAACCCACATAACAAATGTAACCTCCCTTTCCATAAACACTCGTGTCACTGATCTTGGATTACTACTGAGCATTAAACAAAGATTATGGTAATTATCTGATGAATTTACAAGCAACCAATTAAGGTCTTTTAAATGCAACGTGTTATTTAATATATGCAGTCTCTAAAGCAAAACAGTTTACATTCTTCTGTCTCAATATGGGCATTTACAGGTACACACCTTAATGTAGAATCCATATACAATATTTTCAGATACCAATTAAAAAAATTAAAACCTTGGATTTGTGTATCATCTAAAACTAAGACAAAACTAGGTAACGTTTAACTTTGCTAGAACCTAACTGGACCAGCTTTTAAGTTACCAATGAGTTTCAAAAACCAGTTTCAAAAATTACTTTTATTTTCATATCTATGATCAAGACCAGAACCGTTAACAAGGTAAATATGGCAGTGATACAAAAACATATGGAAATATTTACAGGCTTACCTGTACAAAATAACTTAAAGTTTACAAAAGTCTCATGCTATCTCTGCTGACTGACACAGTCTATGTAATCTCCTTGGAGAATCATATAAGGTATATGAATTTATTTCCTTTTTAGTGGGTCAAAAAAAGGATGTTGCAAGGCTTCATCAAGAGTAATTCTATCAGATGGATCATACTCCAACATTTTGTGAACAAGATCAAACAGAGTCTGATGATCTGCATCCTGACAGTGCATGAATTCCTGAAAAAACACACAAAATAAGAACACACGCACATTTAGATAGGTCCCTCAAACAGGAATCTCTCCAAGAAGGAAGCTGACGTTTTTGCTCACCTTTAATGGCTTACAGCGTCTCCTTACATATCGGCCTGAAGAACTATGTTCATCCCAGTCCAACTGGTCATGCTGAAAATAATGTTTTCTGCATAAAAAGAATTATTTTTAATGATATGCACTACATATCCTTCTACATGTAGATTCCAAACTGATGTTATTGAGTTAACACTTGTACATGAGGCTATATTTATATTATCTGCTAAGTTAGAAGCTCTTTTTAAAGAATGATTTAAACTTAAATCAGACTGTTCTAAGAGAAAAATAGAGCAGTCAAGTTTAAAAACTCATCAGCTTTCTGTCACAACTTGTTTCCCATAAATTTTTTTTTTTAATTTTACAAAAATTGTTGAAGTTAAAAATAGCCCATGTCTGCTCTTTTAGTTTCAAAACTGAGAACAAGCTCTGTCCAGCACCTGTCCAGCACTCCATTCCTCCCGGAGACAGCAGTTAATGCAGTCTTCACTAATTCCACCCCAAGTCTTGCCGTGTATGGGTCTATAAAGATCCAGAACTTGCAATGCACTGCTCCTCTACACCTCATGGATACTCCCCTCAAATTCTGCAACCACAATACAACAGAACAACCCCAGTTGCAAATGTCCTTCACAGGCACAAAGGATTTGCCCCTTCCAGAAGTATAAAAGGATTCCCCTGATCTCAAGGAAACTTAAACTATTAAAACAAATGCATGCCCATCTTTGGCTTTTGTTTTCAACACTACTAAGTATCAAAACATGGGAGGGGGCGGGGAGGGGAAGTATTGACATTGCCCTCCCTTTCTTGCTACCCATTCTTTGCATGTGCTTTGAACATTACTGACAAATTGAATTAATCTTTTGATCAGTGATTTAATAAAGAACTTGTCACGGATTGGTCAGAATTATGACAATCGTTTGTATAATTTAGATGTTAAAAGACTGGGTTTTAATGCTCTGGAATTTTTAACAGAAATACTCTTTAAAGGAGACATCTCTCTGATTAAGAACAAATTATAAGACAAAAGAGAGGCCTGAAATTAAAGAAAACGAAGTATTCCTTCCAGATGCTGGGTCAGCATAGATGAAAGCAAAAAAACCCATGGAAAGGGACTAATTCGGGGTATAAAATGTTATACTGGCCAAGATTATTTGATTTAATGTAAAATGTGTGTAGAACACCACAATTTTGCTTACTTTTTTTTTTTTTTTTTTTTTTTACTATTGGTCTAGAAATGAAGGATGTTTTCTCTACAGCTCAGTATCAGCTTGTAGCTTTTTGCACTTGTGGGAACCAAGTGCCATGGCACCTTAAACTTCAGCAAAATGGGATCCAACAGGGCCAAACCCCATCCTGGAGGGTCCAGGAAAGGCAGATAATCCTTAACAGCCCTTTATCACTGGCCATGAATTCAGGAATTCCCAAACTGCACAGAAGTCATCTGGAAGTACTGATTTAACAGGTAGCAGGCTCATTTACAGCACTGCTGAGACTTCAGGTATAGCAAACTACTGTACAACTCTACCATTAAAGTGCAAAGAAGTTTTCAAGACTTAAAATATGAAGGCGATGGGGACTACACAACCTTTGAGTAATTATGTAACAAACCTGTTCATGCAAACTCTTCAGGAAGAACCCTATGATGTCTCCCTAGCCAATTTTCAAAGACAAACAAGTTCTGAGATGCATGGTTTATTTATTTATTTTTAAGAACAGAAACATTAGGGAAACTAGATAGGGGTTGCTATTAGCTCTGCCTATAAAGAATTTTTACCTTGATTTCTTGATCATGTGAGTAGGTAGAGGCCCTAATATTCGCTCCATCATTGCCAGGTGTTCTTTACTATCATGTGTCTATAAAAAGAAAGAGTTATTGAGACCTGCATACTGTTCTCCCTGTCCATTAATGATATTTAGTCTACATTGTAAGACACAGCCATTGCTTTATTACAGAATCTTAAAAAAAAATTACCCCCGTATATTGCTATTACTACTATTATGAATAATAAGCACAAACAAAACCATGTTGGGAATACACCATAC
>NW_005842212.1:1201108-1212830 GCF_000455745.1 Alligator sinensis | reverse complement strand
GCTCTCCTCAAAAAAAATGACAGTGCCAGCTTTTTAATAAGAACATGACGTGATTTTTAGTTTTCAGTATTTTTTCCCAGACAAACTTCATGGTTTATAAAATTGCTCATGTACGCTTACTTATAGCAACAAGATTTTAAGATAGATACCAACTTTTAAAAAAAACTGCACTAAGCAACTCTGAAAGCAACTAATCTAAGGAGCTCAAACACCTTTACTAACAATAAGTTTACCATGTTTTTAGAGACAAACACAAAGGAGCAACTTGCCAAAAATCTTTCAGAATTGTGATTTTAACAATGGACATATTCATTCAACTCATTTTCTAGCCATTAGCGTGTTCTTCTCAGTCACCCAATGTTCCTTAAAAGCACAGGAAACTTTTTCATATAATGCCAATTCAGTTGTACAACACTCTTTGGTCAATGAAAGACCAACTCTATCACACAGCACAGCATGTTAAATTCACTCATTCATTTTTGCATGTTTAGCAGTACCTGTAAGACTACTAGAACTTATTTCCACTCTATCCCTGCCTTCAGACTGCCAAAAAACTATAAATAAATTAGGTAACAGCTTATATCATTTTCTTAACCAAATTCTATGAGTTTTATTTTTTAAGACTTATAAAGAAAGCATGTTACCTTAGATAAAATGTATTCCATTAAAATGTCAACTATAATATTTCAAATCACAAATAGTTTGCTTTTAACTATTATAGTCTTGTAAGTAGGAATCTTAGGAAGATCAAGTCAGGAGTCGGTAACAAAATGGTCTACTTTGCTCTAGATACCTACCTGAAATACTGTAAAACCCAGGTAATATTCAATTAGAATGCAACCTATACTCCAAACATCACAGGGCTGGGACCATCCCAATGCTACAAAAACAAAAAGAAAGCCAAAGTATATTTAAAATATTTTAGCTTAAACTGAAAGTTGATAATTCACCAATCAGCCACCACTAGTTGTTTGCTTAATTCCAATTCATGTGTCCCTAAAACTTCTCTTCTCCCTGAAGCCATTTTATGATATAAAAAATAAATATAATAATTTATTTCCTAAACATTAGTAATGTTTTTAATAAAACATACTATAATCATTTTTATAGCAAAAAGGCAGAACAAACTTTTTGTAGGCTCCCATCCATAACTCAGTATCACAAATTCTCTAGTAATAGTAGAAAGAACTGTGCGCTGAATTACTGCGACTATCAGAAAGTAGTCAGTGCATTTTATGAAATGTGATGAAGCTTTCAACTGAATGATAATTAAACACAAAGTCCTATCTATCAGGAGGTATCAAAGACTCTACTGACCTAAAATAACCTCAGGAGCTCTGTAATGTCTTGTAGACACTAATGTACTGTGATGTTCATCGTCAAAAGTTGCACTTCCAAAATCAACAACTTTGATATCTGTATTTTTTAGTGTTCGTTCATCTCGTTTCTGTAACAAAATCAGACAAAAAAGCTGATGTTCAGAAAAACATCGTATATACACACATAATTTAAAACTACTTGCAAGATGTCCACATGCACATGGATGTCTCAAAAGTACTTTTATTGAGAATATTTTGCTTCAGCTAACAATATCTTGGTATTACGACTGGAGTCTTAGTTAGATTTAGTGCAAGATGATTGCTTGACGTGCTTTATGAAGTACACAAATCCAAACTATACTTCTATGGTTTGGCTTCATTTGTTGGAATTTCAGAAGACTCATGGGGTCAACTTAAACTTTCTATGAAACGCTGGAACTTAGGAAAGCAACACAGGCCCTGTTCTACTATCGTGTGATATTGTTCTGCCACCCTTGAAGACCAGTTGTTTAAAATTCAAGGAATTTTATAAGGTCAGCAAAAGGATAATGCAGCTGGAGGAACAGCTGACTAACCTAGGTAAGACAACCCTTTATCACATATTTTCATATTTGACAAGCTAACATTTAAGACAGACCAAATAAAAATCAACAATATAAAAACAGGCCAATAGGAGCTGCCAAAAATATATAAACTTACCATCTTAGCATTGTACTTTACTATATAATCTGAGTGCACAAACAAAATATTTTCAGGCTTCAGATCTGTGTGAGTCAACTTATTATGATGTAAAACTAAAAGAATAAAAACAGAAATCTTGATTTAATAAACTATTTTCTAAAAATTTTATAGCACGTTATGAAAGTAACAGTTTACTTACAATTTATAGATTGACATATCTGATATGCCATGTGTCTTATGTCATCGATACGAAATGGCAAAAAGCTGTTTTCTTTAATAAAGTCATAGGTACTAAGTCCCAGCAGCTCAAAAACAATGCAAACATGACCATGATGATCAAACCATTCAAGCATCTGGACACAGCGGCTTAAATAAAGAAAAAACAGTGAAAACACAGTTAATGTGTAAAATAGTCTCTTTCTTCAAATACTTAAGACACTGACTTGTAGTCCACTTTTACACTTACAATGTGCTGCTTGGATCCATGGTGTTTAAATGCTCCAGCACCTGTATTTCTGAGCGGGCTGCTTCACAGTATCTACCAACATTTTTCACAATTTTAACTGCTACATGCATTCCTCTCCTTGAAAAATAAAAAGTGAAACATTATGACTATACTGTATTAGTTCTCAAAAGTATACAACCTACACTCCCATAAAATTCTAATGCACTTTGATTCAAAGGCACTTTCAAAAACTGCAGGCACCAGAGAACTGCAAGTTAGGTTTTAGGGGCAGTTAATTTTAGTACTTGTTAAGGGACTGACTGGCATTATAAATGTATTAACCAGATGCCATTAAAAGACCAGCAGCTGTGCTTTACATTAACTGCAGTTTTCAGTTGGAGGCAAGGCCATATCCCCCCTGTAAGGCACAGGATAGGGGATAGTCTTCAACAGCAGTTAACAGGGCCCTCACTGAAAAGAGCACACAAGTACTACCAAAAATGGCAAATTTCTCAGCACCTCACACTATTTTGCTCTGTTTCCAACATTTCTGCTGGAACCAAGGAAAAATATTTTTTCAATTTCAAATACAGCTTACCCTTAGATCTTTAATATTTCCCCACTCTTGTGAACCGACAGATCTACATATATAAAAAAAAAATTATAATGGCTTGCTGTTCATTCAAAATAGGTCTTCTTAAATAAAAAAGTTAAAAAGGAGTCAAGTGGACAGAAGAAAATTATTAAAAGCCAGAAACGTCGATTTCTAATTCCGAGAAGTAGCTTTATATACCAGGCTCTGCCAGTGACTCAGTGTGTGGTCTTCTGTAAGTAAACTTCTCCACATTCAATTTTGTATTCTCTCTGTACCCATGAACTCCTAAAGACTTCAACACGAATTGTAGGGGCAAAATAGAGGATTGGGCCCCTCACACTGTAGTTGTGCCATCACCAAAGATGCAATAACACCAGCTACCTAACAATTAACATTGGGATATCATGTAGTTAATGTCTGTATAGTATCACCGTTTCCCACCTGTTGTCAGTGCCCTGTTTGCATGGGTTTTTATACAGCAACAGGAGAAGAAAGATACTGACAGATAGGCCTATATGGATGAAGAACCTTACAAACTGATAAGGGAATCTGACAAACAGATGCAGTACTTGAAATTACATTATTTTTAAAACAATAAAACACACATCCAAGTTTATTATGTCTTCTCAACACTGAAAAGCGCAATGATTTTTTTTTCTACTTATATACTGCAACAGCTTATATTTTATCTGAAGCCCTGTATTACAGGAAAGAAATAATACCTGGACTATCTTCTCATATTCCAAATAAAGACATTTTATTGTAACAGTATGCTTACAAAGATGATAAGTATACTTACATATGGTGATCAATGCACTCCACTACTTTTCCAAATGCTCCTTCCCCTAAAGTATCAACAATTTCATCTAAAAAGAACAAAGAAAAGTCAGATTAGTTACTGCCTTACTCAAATAGTGATGAATGCTATCAAAGTAGGCTTTTAAAAAATGTGCCATTTTAAAAGCATAATTACTTTAAATCTCAACATCTGAATGTGTTATTTTATTGGACAGGTGTCATGAAAAAATTAGCTAACAACTATCTCTTGTTCTAATCTCAAGCTTCATTTACTACTTTGGAACAACAGTATTTAAATTCTACAGAAAAGATGATATGCAAAAGAACAAAAAAAGCACAAAAAACAGAACAAAAGAGCAATGAAGATTTCCTTAGCCCCCCTCCTGACATACTATTCTAAACAGATTTTTTGCTGAAAAGTTTTTAAAAAAGTGTTGAAAAATGTTCTATACATCTTGCTCTTAGTACGTCTCCACTTTCACAGATCAGGTGACCCTCCTCATCATCCTCTACACTCCTGGATCTTTTCCTTCGGTGACTCTTCTGGAAACGGCACCAAGATCGTCCAGCCAATCAATATATCAGAGTGAATTCAGGGCAGAATACGCAATTCATTCAGCAGGGAGATATTCAGGCATTCAGTTACGCACCAGGCCACGAACAGTTGGCAGGAGCAATTTCAAATTCAGTCCCCAGAAATTCACAGGGCACAGTTTATGTTACAGAAGAAAAACATGGCAAGGAACAGATTTTCAGATAAATACTGAAAGTGATAAGGCAACAGAAAAAACAACACAATTTTGTCTCTCAAACACTGGTTTAGTTGAAGACTGATATTAAGACTGCAAGATCATTATTTTCTAATAACTTAATATAAAACAGCAAAAGTTAATGTTTATATATATATAATCTTATAACCAGGTGAGAATTCCTTGACTGACCAAATTTTTTAAATAACTGAAGTCATCTAAGTAAAAGAATTTATCAAGCAATATTACTTCCTTCATATTTAGAGCAAAGAAATTACTCAAAAAAGTCCTTGAACAGCAATGTGTAATCTAATGCATCATTCTACTTCTACTGAAGATTGGGGCAAATTTGTATTACTTTGTATATAATAAATACAACTAAATTTCAACAGGTATCATGCTGGTAGAGAAAATTTCAGACGGCACGCCCTGCTAGTAGGCAGACAGCAAGCTCATCTGATCTTCAATAAAACATTCAGCTGCCGTTAGATTACAAGTGATCAAAATTATTTGGAGAGAGTGTGTGGAACTGAAGTGTCTCGCTGTCAACACATGACAAACATCAACTGCATGTTCGTGTATAAGCATTTACATTTAAATAAAAAGGTAAATATTTTTAATTATCATTAGCAATGGATTTGGGTGGCACTTCAAGCTAGCTGTGAAACTTAATTTACTAAGATGGTGAAACAGCTGGGATAGTTGCGCTGTCACACAGAATAGTGGTCAACAGACATGTACTTCCAGGCAATAATTTAAAGGATAATTAAAAGGATTTAATTACTGACTACCATACACTGCCCAGTGAAACACTATAGGATAAGCAGTACTTATTATAATTTCCCCCCCCTAGTACGGTATTCTAAAGTTTTATCTAAAGACACACACACACACACGAGAATGCTAGGAATCTTTTATTTACAGAAGACAAATTTCCTTAAGCTCTTGTACTCATGAATTGAAGTTCTAGCACTCAATAGTGGTCTACTAACACTAGCCTGTTAATAATAAAGTTAAAAATTACTCATACCGAATGAGAATGGTGACTGGAGCAATGATGTCTCTTATGCTTCTTTTTATGACTACTTTTTCTGCTCTGGCCAGAGGACTTGCTATAGTGATGGTGACTCTTCTCATTGTCTCTGTGATAACGCCTGTAGTCATATGCTTCACAGAAGTCATTTCTGTATTCCTCAATATATTTCCGGTCATGATGGTCTCTCTCATTTATGGATCTATTGTCCAAATAATGACTGAAAATATATTTAAAGTGAATTGTCTCCACTTTAAAAATACCTGCGTTCTAACAAGACAACTGATTTGGTCTGCACTAGTAAGGCTAACTGTAAATGATACGGCATCTTTCTTTACACTGACAGTCCTGTCTTGACACAACTCCCCACAAAGAAATAGGTAGGCATTTAACAAGCAAGCTTACACAGTGGAGATATTTAAATAGTATGTCTCAGATGCATTATTGTTAATGCAAACTGTAACAGCACAGTAACCTGAACAAATAATACAAGATAAAGACCCAAAGTGAGAACTACTTCCCAATACAACTACCTTTCATAACATCACTTTAGCTCAAGTTCTCTCCAAAACATACAGAAATTACATGGTGCAAGGCCCCCTGTTCTTAAACAGACAATTATTTAAAAGAAGAGAAAAAAAAAGCTGCAAGCCAATTTTCCACCTTGAAAACTGGAAGGGAATTAGGCCTGTATTAATGCCTGCATTAACACACTGGTAACACAAAATTAGATTTCTGTTTCAAGACTTTTTCCCAGCAAAGAAGAGCCATGAAAGCTACAGAGGGAGCAGATAACCACCTTCATGCATTTGTACACCTGCCTCTGACATTTTAGATGAGAAACAACAGGATCTTAAAAAGAACTGAGTTTGGTCTCCCATTTGAAGGAGATGCATCAAAACATATTCTCTTGCAGAAAGCTGGGTCACATGTTCAAATCTGAAATTTAAATTAAAATAAAAAACTATTTTAATTCACAACTAGAGGTATAGTGCTTTCAATCCAGAGCCTTTTACCTGTCTGAAGTTTCATGTGATTTATAATGTTTGCTTTCTTGTGCACCACTGTGGGACCTCCTCCTTCGTTTATGGCTGCTGCTGTGCTTTCCTTCATCCCCGCTCCTTTCATCATCCCATTCAGGACAGTGAGTTCGTTTTGAATGCCGCATCTACTGGAAAACATAATGGGGAAAAAAGTTTTATACTGTAGTACAGAGGTGGTCAATCCATAGCAAGAGTGTCACAAGTGGCACAGGCACCCTCTGTGTGGTATGGGGTAGAATAGATAATGGAAAGAATAGGCAGCAGAGCAATAGATAGGGCAGGGAGCATAGGACAGGAAACAGAAAGCAGGGGTGGAAATCCAGCAGGGAGCCCAGAATAGGCAGCAGAAAGAAAGCGGGCAGCAGACTGGGCAGAGGAGGGATCAGTGGCACTTGTGGAAGGCGGGACTAATTTGCAGCACACCTGCCAAAAAGGCTGGACCCCCTCACTACCATAGTACACACTAAGGTGAAGTTAGTAACTGTCTCATTCATGGAAACTTTTGTCCTTTTGAAAATATTTCACACATCCCATGTCAGCGTTAGTAAATGAAGAAGAGCTGATTGCAGTAACCATTCACAGTGCTGTCAAGGTATAAAAACTGATTCAGACTAATCACACAATGCACTGACATTTGTTAGTATGCGTGCCTGCTGCTCTAGAAAGCCCCCACTGGTTTCTGTGACTCCACGCATGTACCACTAGGTACTAGAAAATCCAAAATGTTTATACACCAGAGATGGAAAACAGCTTTAAATAAAACTGGCTTCTTTTCAATGCATGCAATACTAAGACATTTCAGCTATATAATAACGACACTGTTACTATAGGAAGCTCCTAAATGACAATTTGGAATACTAATATATGTTATTTAAACAAGTCTAATACTCTACATCTGTTATGCAAAATAGTGAATAGTGAAGCCCCCATGAAAATCTATGAATTTGTAATACTATCTGCAAAATTGAAGGCAGAAAACTATTAACAGAATACTGAATAGCAGATAAGCTGACATCTGACATGTAAAGGAATCCTATAGAAAATGGCTTCACTACACAGCAGGGGTGTTAACACAGATATTTAAGATGCAACAATTTCCAGTCTGATTAGATTCTAGCCAGTCTTGTTTTAAATACAAGGTGAAGGAATGAGGGCCAATGTTGCAAGTCTGATATTCCTCTGAAGTTTAAACCGACAGAAAATATTCAGCATCAAAAGAAAATGGTATTTACCCATAACATAAGAGGCTGTGAAAGCATTACACTTTTGAGATGCAGAATCAGTAGAAATTAATTCGTGGGCGGGGAAGGTGGGGAGGGGAAGGGTTGCATTTAGCTGCAACATCTTCTGGATTGAATAAACATAAAATATAAAGTGAGCATTTCTCCAAGTTACTGTTCCCTTTTCTCTCTCTCCTTGATATTCCCTTATTTCTTCAAGTTTAACTATGTGGTAGAACCTCTCTCACCCCATCTTTGCTTCATTTTGTTACAAGGGAACATAAATTAGGAATTAGCATTCTAACTTAACGGTCTTCAAAATCTCATTGCGTCCTAAAGTTAAAGGGAAATTTGTCTTAAGTGACACCTCAACAGAGTGAAAAAAGTCCACGTGATTACTGAAGGTGTCTGCTCGCTAAAATGGGGAAAACCTGTAAGGATGCTTCGACTCTAGAAATCCAATTGAACAAAGACTCGCTGTACGTGAGAGGAGTTTGCAAATGATGGCTCTGCCAATGACCAAGGATGAGGCAACACAAGGGACAGCGGCAGCACAACCTATTACAGTAATCCTTTTAGGAACAATTATGGCTTATGCAGCTTCCCTTACTAGAAGTCTTGAGGGCTCCTGAATTCTCTCATAGCAACAGTGCCATTTCAGTAGAAGCTGAATCTATTTCTCCCTAATGCAAACACTATACTTGTTTTATCTGAACACTATCTTAAACTATTGCAGTTTAGTAACTTTAATGATCGCAGATTTACTTCACAAATCTCAAGTCAACAGACAGGCAGAATCGACTTCTCCGAAGAATCACGCTGTGAGCCCAGAGCCCGATTACAGAGCTCTGGAGAAGCGTGATGGGTGATCAGTCTGTGAGCCCCCTAAGCATGCAATTAAGCTACTGCTTTACAATTTGGCTGCTCTGCCAGAAACAAGGACAGCACTAGACCGAGTTACTGCTCTTAAGCACCGTGGTAGAATAAAACTAAACCCCTTAAAACAGAGATTCCCAAGGCCCAGGCCGCGAAGGGTTGGCTGCCGGACCGAAGTCCAAAGTGACCGGCGTGCTGCGGACCGGCACCCAACCCTTTTTTATACTCAGCATAAAGTGTGTAATTTTTTTTTATACTCAGCATAAAAAAGGGTGGGCTGGCTGCCGGTCCGCAGTATTTTTTATACTCGGTATTAAAACGGGTTGGCTGCCGGTCCCGGTCACTCCCGCCGGCAGTTTGCTGCCCCACCGTTTGCAAGTCCGCGGTCTAAAAAGGTTGGGAACCACTGCCTTCAAACACCTGTAAATTTCTTCAGAAGAGATATTTAAAAACATGGAATAAACTAAAATACGTGCTGTAATTAGTACGTTCAGCGGGTAAACAAACTAAAGTTTAAGTAAAGGACGAGGTGAAAAACAGCAAGAGCGTGCTGCAGAAGCAAAGCATCTTTCATTGCAGAAACTAACCCCCAAAACATACCCGGTAGCAGTGCTACGGTCGGACCGAACGCACGCACACGCAGGATCGATTTAACTCTAAAATTTCTGGCACAACGCAGTAAAACTATCCCTCCCGGCCCAATTTCTTACCAAACAGATGGACCGCTGGGTGGCATTTCCCCCCCTGTACACGGCGCTACACCCCGGTTGGTGTCTGAGAGGTGCAAAAAGCCAGCCTAAAAGTCACCAGCCCGGCACGAAACGCGGTTGCGGCGGCGCGTGCCAAGCCTACGTATTGGAAAACACTTCCCCACCTGAAACCCGATTTCTCTTTATTTCAGAGGCCTGAACACTTGCAAGCAAATAAATAAATAAAATTCTTTAATGGCAAAAAATGGTGTTGGGATAATAAGAGATCCATCCCCTCTGCCCGCGAGCCCCGGCTGGTTTGTCTTGATTCACACCCCCGCGCTGTACTGTCAAACGCCCGCGGAGGGTCCCCGCCCCCGCCAGGCCGCGGCTACGAGGCAAGGACTAAAGCCCCGCTGGCGGCTGAGGGAAGGGCCCTGCACCCCGCACCCCCCTCCCGCAGGCCCGGGCTCCCCCATGCGCCCCCGACACTTACGGCCGTCGGGCAGCCGCAGGGAGCGCCGTCCCCTCCCGCCTCACGCACCCACACAAAATGGCGGCCAAAGCCCTGCGCCGCTTCCCCCTCCACCGCCTTCCGCACTGACGTCACACGCACGCGCCGTGCGTGGCTCCTCCACCGCCTCCCGCCCTGCGGAGTGACGTCACAGCACGCACCGTACGTACCCCCTCCACCGCCACTGGGAGGGGGACTCAGTCCCCTTGATAGGGGCGGGCGGGGGGGAGGGCCGCCCCCTCCCCGTGGGGGCCCTGCTCTCTGCTGTGGGCGGGGCTAATCTGTCTAGGCCGTTGGGACGGTTCCGCTTCTCTCAGTCCTTCTCCCCCCACCCCGGGCGGCGGAGGCTGGCCGTTAGTGCATGGGACCTTTCCACCCCCAGGCTTTGTACCAAAGGGCCGTGTCAGGGCAGGGGCATGGCGAAAACAAGCCCTCAAACCCCTCTGAAGGCCCAGGCCCAGGCTGCTGGTTTTGTGCCTTGCTTTCCTCAGAGCCTCAGCATGTGCGTCTCTGCGAGCTGTGGACGCCACTAGGGCAGATAATACTCTGGCGTCCATCAATTGATGCATCTCCAGTAAAGACAAGGAGGTGATTCTTCTGCTCCACTCAGCGCTGGTGACACTGCAGCGGGAGGACCGGGCGCCGCACTTTGACAAGGATGAGGACAAGCTTGAGAGACGGTTTCATTCGGGGCAGGTCCTGTCAGACCAACCTGGTTGCCTTCTACGATCAGGTCACAAAAGCCTTGGATGCAGGTGTCGCGGTGGATGTAGTCCTTCTGGACTTCAGCAAGACCTTTGACACTGTCTCCCACCCCATCCTCATTAAAAAACGAGGCGACTGTGGCATCGATGCCTACACGGTCGGATGGATTGCGAATTGGCTGAAGGGTCGTACTCGGAGGGTGGTGGTGGACGGGTCATATTCGACCTGGGGGGAAGTGGGCAGCGGAGTCCCCCAGGGCTCGGTCCTCGGGCCCGCACTGTTCAATTTCTTTATCGGCGATTTGGATGACGGGGTGAAAAGCAACCTGTTCAAATTTGCTGATGATACCAAAATTTGGGGAGAGGTGGGCACGCTAGCATGGAGGGAAAGACTGCAGAAAGACCTGGATAGGTTGCAGGGGTGGGCTAACAGAAGCAGGATGCGTTTCAATACGGACAAGCGCAGGGTGCTGCGCTTGGGCAGTAGCAACCGGCAGCACACTTATAGATGGGAAACTCCCTTCTTGAGAGCACGGAGGCAGAAAGGGATCTAGGAGTCGTCATTGACTCCAAGATGAACATGGGCCGACAATGCGAGGTCACGGTTGGCAGGGCTAACCGGACCCTATCGTGCATCCACAGATGCATCACAAGCAGGGCCAAGGAGGTGATCCTCCCTCTCTACGCGGCACTGGTCAGGCCACAGCTGGAGTACTGCGTCCAGTTCTGGGCGCCGCACTTCAGGAGGGATGTGGACAACATTGAGAGGGTCCAGAGGAGGCCACCTGCATGATCGGGGGCAGCAGGGCAGGCCCTACGAGGAGAGGCGACAGGACCTGAACCTGTTCAGCCTTCACAAGAGACAGCTGAGGGGGAACCTGGTGACCGTCTATAAACTCACTAGGGGGGACCAGAAGGGTTTGGGGGAGACCTTGTTTCCCCTAGCGCCCCCTGGGATAACAAGGAATAATGGCCACAAGTCGTTGGAGAGTAGGTTTAGATTAGACATCCGTAAGAACTACTTCACAGTCAGGGGGGCTAGGAACTGGGAACTTT
>NW_005842212.1:1164602-1200861 GCF_000455745.1 Alligator sinensis | reverse complement strand
TTCACGAGACGTGAAGTTCTCTTCCTCCTGATAGTCGTGGAGTCCTCCAACTTGGGCGGAAACCGCTCAAGCCTCTTATACGGCTAGCAAGCCAATCGCTAGCCGCCACGTGGGAATAATTTAGAACTGGCCAATAGTGGGACACAAATTTGCATGCGGGTGGCGGGAACTCCTTTGCACCGTGCATTTCCGCTCTGCAGCTCAGAAATGCACCCTGCAAAGAAAGCTCCGAGTGGCGGGAAATAATTTAGCAGTGCCGAAGCGCACACACAAACAAAAATCACACCCTTGGGTTGTGACAGAACCATCTTCCAAGGGAAGTGGCGCTTGCTCCTACCCTGGGGGTCTTTAAGAAGAGGCTTGATGCCTACCTGGCTGGAGTCATTTGAGCCCAGTTTTCCTCCTGCCCAGGCAGGGGGTCGGACTTGAAGATCTACAAGGTCCCTTCCGACCCGACTTCTATGATTCTATGAGTCCAGAGAAGAGCCACCCATATGATCCGAGTCTTAAAAGGCAAACTGTATGAGGAAAGGCTGAGGGACCTGGTACTCTTCGGCCTGAGGAAAAGGCGGCTGAGAGGGGACCTGGTAGCAGCTTACTGCTACACTAGGGGAGCATGGCAAGGGCTCGGTGAGCAACTGTTCACCAGGTCACTCAGGAAAACCAGGAGTAATGGCCACAAACTCGTAGAAGATAGATTCAGGCTCAACATTAGGAAAAACTTCATGACAGTCAGGGTGTCCAGACCGTGGAATAAGCTCTCTCCAGAGGTGGTGCAATCGCCTATCCTGGAAATCTTCAAGAGGAGACTAGACAGTCACCTCTCTGGGGTCACCTGACCCCCAGCTATCTTTCCTGCTTGGTGCAGGGGGCTGGACCCGATGATCTTCTGAGGTCCCTTCCAGCCCCTAACATCTGTGCTGAGACACTGCTTCATATTTATCTGCGTCTCTTCCAATTTTGTCTAAGGTTCTGGAGCAAGTTAGCAAGGTGCCTCAGAGCTCCCAGACCCTTGTCGACGATCATAATGCTACTGCTGAGAGGTCGGTTTTGCCATCAGCCGCGCCTTGCCACGTCAGCATCAGATTATGGCAGCGGGAATCAAAATCAAGGAATCCTTGTAGACAATGCCCCTTCAGTTACCCCTTCCCAGCCGTGCCTTAATAGTGGCAGGGTTGAGGGTATCTATCATGTAGCCGGTCTCTCAGACAGACAGATCCTGAGTCATTCTGAGTTTGTAAGTCAGAACCCCAACATCTCAAATTGTATCCCAAAAGCATCAAGTTGGTAGTGTAGACCCTGGAGTGCTAGTGACCTGCTGACAGTGAGCTTTGCTGCAGAATGAGTAGGTTCCCACAATTTGCACTAGTTTTAGGCTTTGAACTAATCTCTCCCTATAGCAAAAAGATACTAAATGTGGCCTGCTTCCCTTCCCTTACTTTTCACCTGGCATCAGCGGTCAATTAGACACTATCTTTGTCAAGTTTCATGGTGCCAAATGAAATGTATTGATCAATTAATTCCTCATAATGAACTCACTAAGTGTTGCATTCTACCACTGTGTTCCCTAGGTGATTTATATTCTCTGCCAGGCTCAGAGTTTTTTTCTGCTTTTAAAATTCTGCTGTGGCAATTTAGTGTCTAAGTTTACATTATTATGCCAGACTCCATGGTCATACTTAAAACTACTAGCTCACAAGTTGTCCTCTGGGCTTCTCTTTTACATGACACCAAAAAGCCCAGCAGTAAAATCTAAAACAATTGATTTCCTGTCTAAACCATCAGGCCACAACTACCACCTGTCCTCTGTGCCACTTTTAGTGAATACCAACTGAGTAAACTATTAAAAGAGAAGGAATATATGCATCAGGCACTGAAAGTGAATCAATGAAACCACACGTTTTTTATTCCAGATGGAGCCCAAACTTGTTGGCCATGTGATTAATTTCAGTGGGACTTCAGTGATAAATTTCAGTAAAAATCAATGAGGGTGGCAGATTGTAGATTCATAAAATATGATATATAATGGATATTGACCAATAAGGAAATGAGACCTGTAGAAAAAATAGATCAAGTGAGCTCCTTTCAGCAGTGTTGGGCACTTGATGCCCCAGAGATAAGAACACACCTAATAAAAGGCACCTGACAAAACACTAGAAAATTTTAAGCACATAAGCATATAGGAGAAGGAGGGACCACCAGAGCCATTACATCTAGTCTCTCATCACTGTATTCAATCAGTTTATATAAAACTTATAAATTTATCACGTTCCAGCCTACTTTCTTAACTTTACTGAAAATACCTCACCTGATGTAGCCTAGGATCATACTTTACCAGTTCACAACTACCTCACACTGTTGGATCATAGCTTTCCACAGGAAATATCCTGGTTCTTCTCCTCATCTGTAATTTCCAGATGAAGACTTCACAGCATATAGCAGATGGCCTTTTTACTAGTCCTTATATTAATAACCTTGAGGTTTTTACTATTGAATCTATACCATTTCTGTTGCTCCAGTCTTCAAGAAACTCACTCTCAGAAAACAAGCAGCAGCAGAAAATGCAGGGAACAGGGGTAAAACTCTTTATGCCTATATTGCATATATCATTTGGCCAGCTACCTAGGCAATATTGGTTGCAAGCTTGGACATCATTTTGCAAGTGGGTCTGGAGAAGATGTAGAAGAGGAAGGGGAAATGGCCTTATAGACTAGGTCTCTTGTAGGTGCTGCAAAAACAACCAAGGATACTTAAGGGAGAGGTGATAAGTAGCCAATAGCGCTGGCAGAACAGAGAGAGCAACGAGCAACAGAGACAAATGATCTGCTTTTGCTTCCTCTATCTGGTACTTTATGTTCTGTACCACACTCCTGGGTTTCCATCTGATACCTGTTTTGGTATTTATATACATGCAGCTTCAAAAACAAAGATAGTTGCTCATTCAGTGGACAAATGAGTTACAGAGCAAAGCGTCAAACATTCCTCCAGTTGACAGTGGGCAGAACTTAATGCTTGCACAGGACCTGTTAACACAGCACAGGAATATTAGATTATTAATGTTTCCTTATCCTTTTTGTTCAGCAGATGGCGATGGTGACACAGCAGTAGAGCACATGAGGATGCTGGTATTCCCATAGCATCCTTATATAGTCCAAAAGCAGAAATAGCTCATCTAAAAATGGCCATCTCAGAGAGGGTTGTGATCTAAATAAAAGCAGAGGAGCTCTAGTCTTGGCAACATGGAGGAGGGTGAGTGGTTTCATGTAATACGGAACTAATGCTACCACGCTACTGGCAGCAGTTTGATAAGAAAATTATTATGCCCAGCCTTTTGAATGTATTATATGCATGTACACTATTGTCAGTCATTACCATGCCCACGTGTGTGTATTTTAGGTATTACAGTGTTTATATATGGAGACTACGTAACATCAAATGCCTACGCTGTCCTAGGAGATAACAAAAAAATAAAGCTACATTTTAGATTATGCCCTTTGACAAAAGTAATGTACCTATTCTCTTCCTCTTTTTTGCCTTGCCATGGCACGTTTGCATCTTTGAGCTGGTGTCAATATTATTTGCTTCAGAGTGCAATTTTCCGAACAAATTTCTTAAATTTTTTGGCATCAACAAAGCACAGCCTTCACAGCAGACTTTTCATTGTCAAAGCGCCGTACAACATTCACTGATCCATCCTGTAACAACCATGTTGGAGAAGTAGATATTATTTAGTCCTCCCATTTTACAGAGGGGAAATTAAAGGCTGAAGTTACATGCCTTGCCCAAAGCCACAGCGAGAGTCAATGTCAGAACAAGAAGTTCCTGGCTCCCTATCCCATACGAAGACCAGTTGGGTTCTCTTAATTAAGGCTTGGTTGGTTTCCGCAGGTCAGTGTTAGAGGTTGGTTGATTAGTAGTTTTGTCTTGCCTTATTGCTTATGTAAAGGATTCCCATTGTTTGCACTGTAGTTTGCTTCATGAGCAGATGGAGATCGTGTACCAGCTCAGCTGGTCAGTAGCAGGAAGTGGGCTGTATTTTGGGACACATTAATGACTCTAACCAAGTGCCATGTTTAAAAAGGGAGCTGGACTGTGATGGATGAACTTGGAAAAAAAGGGTACAGGGAGCATTTCTAGGGTTTATAGAGAAAGCAGTCAGTCCCCGAATGGGGGGAGGGGACGGGGAATCATTGCTAATTAATGATACAGAGATGGGGATGTCTTAGGTTGCCAGGGCACATCTATCTATCTATCCACACACACACACACACACACACACACGATATATATATACACATATATATGTGAAGGAGCAAATTTGTTTATGGGATTTCCATTTCAGATACTTCAGGACAGATCATGACTAGAGATGATAGCAAAGCTCCCGGCCTCCCCAGCAGGGACAGGTTGAGGATGGAGCACTGAAAGGCTACCTCTCTGCGGACTAATTCTTCTTCTGACTATGGGCTGGAACCCATAACATCTTACTCACCACAATAATTAGTTGAAAATGTTGGGACTTCTTATGTGAGAAGCATAACTCAGTGGAGCACTTAAGATTGTCGTAAGTAATTGCCTCATTCATAAGATCAGAAAGGATTGTTTTCCTCCCCCCCCATGTTTGGCTGTTGCCTTTCCTTTGTAGCATGAGGCATGGCTCACCTGCTGGGATCAGCTGCATAAATGTCACCTGACCTATTCCATGCAGTGCAGGTCTTGGGTATCGGTGGCACCTTAATCTTTTCTTTTCTCTGAAACATCCAGCGTAGCCCTTGCCACCATCCAGTGTACTGACCCTGGTGTACTGACACCTCTGGACTGTTATATGACAAGACTAAAATCTACAGCCTTCCTCTCACTTATTTTTAAGGGATGGCAACTGATAATCAAGAAAAAAATAAAAAACAGAGCTTCCTTTTGAATTGCACTTTCCATTACAATGAATCTCAAGTGTATACAGGGGAAAATACCACAGTGGAGTGAAAGGAAGAGCAGAAATTCTGAGATGCCTCTGAATTTATCTGTCTCTCTTGAGAACTGCCTGGTGCAATCACTTATGTCTGTATATTTTTAGAGGCTGTTTAGGAGCAGCCAGGATTTATTTGCAGTCTGTTCTGAAGATTCACAGTTATCTAAATCTTGCCCAAGAATAAAACTTCATGCGCATAAAAATCTGAACAGCTGGACCAGCAACACTCAGCTAATTCTTTTTTTATTTGACACCCACGTTACAAAATTTAGAAACCAGAGACAGTTCAGGCAAACTGTTAAAACACAGTATAAATTAAGGTTTTAATATACAAATTCTATACAAGGATAAATTAGCTTGAACATGACTGACAAATGGGTTTTGTAGCAATTTCACCACAGCTGTATAAAAAGGCATGGGAATGGGTTGGACACTACAGTCATGAATGCAGGTTAAGACATTTTCCACAAACAGTTATAAAGCCGATCAATGACCATGCTACTCTTGCAGTGTTTATGCAGGGAGGGTTCAGTATGCGTATTACCATTAACAATTTGTAAGATCTATGTACAGTCACAAAATCACAATAGCCATTTCCAAGTAACCTGACAGCTTCCTGCCTGTGCAGTTAATAAAGTGTCATTATTAATTTGAAAACTCCTATTTAACAAAGCTTCATTGTTCGAGTGTAATGGATACTACCGTGATTTCTGCTTGACCTGAAAATGCTAATCATAATATGAAGTAACTCGCTTTAAAAAATAATACAGGAAAAACAGCTACTCATTATGATTGCTCACATGATCAAGAGACACTCAAGACTTCAATGCCATACTTCTTTCAATGCCCAGTTTGTTTCTTTCTTTTAAAAAGTCTTTGTCACAACACATTTCCAGTATTTATAAGTATAGTTGTACAAAAAGTCAAATAACAAAGGTGTAAAAACAGAGTCTGATAATACCACGCATAACATTTGTTAGACATTTGGAATGTACAGCCATGATTTTTGAGTACAGGGACAAGACAGCAGTTGCGGAGGCTGCCACATTTAATAAAACTAGCTAAAAGTGCAACAAATCTTAATTCAGACTCTTGTCCTATGTAAACTAAATATTCATGGCAGAGGAATCCTTTGAAGATTCAGGGCATGAGCCCCAGTGTTCTAAAACCTAGAAGCAGATTTATTTTCCATCATTATTACAAACCAGCAATTTTATTTCTTTTTACAGACTATCTCCTAAGGGACGTTAGTAATTGCATACTTGTAAGAATCAGATCTTTAAAAGCGTACTTAAATGTAACAGCTGTGTGCTTGTATCTTCCATGGAGTTTTAAGAATTAGCCAGATTAGTTAAAAAAATACTGTACTGTAGCAATTTCTTCCAGTACAAAGTGAAGACAGGCTGTAAAACTTTAACTAGGTTTGGGTGGCTATGAAAATACCCATATCCCCAACTCCTCCATGACCCAGGTTATAACACCACTTCTCTAAACCCTGACTTATGCCTGGTACATCAAACAGCAAAGAGCTATCACATGGTCCAGGAAGGGTGGAAGTTTAAAAGATGGTACTTTAAAGGGGTGACATAGCATTGTCCACGGTGACACAGTATTGTCCAGGGACATAGTATTGTCCAATTAGCAGACAAGATCCCATCTCTCTGGGAAATACTAGTACTCCAGAAAGTCCTGGAGCAAAGTACACTGAAATAGCAATGCACAGTGCTGAAAACAAGCCGGAAGAAGGTTTCATCATGTTGCTACAACAGTAATCTGGGCTGACTGTTTGCAGACAACAGGTGATGCAGCAAAGGGAGATCTACCCTTGAACTCTTGAGTTGAAATATGTTTTTAGGGCCTGCACATGCGAGGGAACTAGAAAATCTTCCTGATGGTGTTTTGGAAGAGCTCTTGTTCAGCACTGATACCTTTTCTTTCCACACCCCAAAGTTTTTAAGAGCAAATCTTTTCCTGGGATACGTTTAGGAGGCTCGATTTGGTGTCAATGGAAGCTTTATGTATCCACATCTGAAGGCAGAATCAGGGTCATATGAAGCATGAAATTAGGAAAAGCTTTTGTCCCAGTTTTGAACCAAAAATGCTCCTAAATGGCCTTTCACATTGCTCCTTCTCATTTCCTAAATCTGCTAGGAGACTAAAAACAGCAGAAACAATCCATTTAAAATCAAACCTTTGTGTTTTCCTATGAGAGAGAGAGAGAGAGAGAGAGAGCGAGCGAGCTACTCTCCATAAGCTACTAGGACTCTGGTAATGTCAGTGATAGCTTCTGCCCAAGCTAGATACCAGCTTTGGTAAGTCAACCTGTGCATCAGAGGCATTTGGTTCCATGCTAACAGCAGATAACCACAACCGACCAATCTCAACTGCGATTTCATCTCTATCAACAACTTTAAGCAGCACTGCTGTTAATAACTGCAGGCCTGACCCAAAGCCTGTCAAAATCAATTAGAGGCTTTCCTTTGGCATTTCACTGCACTTTGGAGCAGGAATTTAAAACAAAGTAATTCTAAGGCTAGCTTATATTAACCCTGTACCACTTTTACAGTGATATGCATAGCAATCCAATAATCACTGCCTTCACTGCCAACCAGTTTTCTTTATGTCCACTAAAACTATATACTCAATGATCTGACCTCCATTTCAAACTGGGTTTACAATCATGACAGACCAGTGCTCAGGATTTAGTATGACAATCTATTTACAACAAAAAACATGATAAAGGTACAGGGTGATCAGTAGGGGATTGGACTAATTTTACATGGGTGATTATCTTATCAGCAATCATGCCAAAAGGTACTTTGAACTTGAGAAAAATGCTTGGACGTTTTAAATTGCTTCTCAGTTTGAAGCATAGCATTAGCACCTCAGTTTGCATTAGCACCAGCCCTCTGTTTTAGCCTGATAACGTGACTGATATCGATGTGGAATTTAGGGCATGATTCGGTGACATGTTACAAGCCCTATGTAGCCTTATCCCATGGAATTCAGCTCAAGCTGAGGGTACTCAGTATATGCCCATTGATTTTACTGGGCTTAGACCCAAGGTTGCAGGACTGGATCCTAAGGAAGTAAAGAGATGACTTCTGCTATCACTGTGATCATTCTAGAGGAAATACGGAAGAATGATTTGGGTTTGCCTCCTTCTTTAGAACATAACTGTATGCACAGGGCAGAAAAGTCCTGCTAATTTTCCTAAAAGGTTTACATGATATATCACGTTTTACCAAGAAGCACGTTTGTTTTTCGAACACAAGCACAATGCTGCAGAACCACACCTCGAGCTTTGCTTTTTTCTTCAGTGCAGCATTAGCTTAAGCATGTTCCAAATACAAACCCGCTGAAAATAATGGAATTAGAAAGCATGGCAGCTACTCTAAATAAGTCATTTAGAGGCTAATCCAGCCCCTGCAAACTGCAACAGCCCAGTGCTCGGTGCTAAATGCTGTTGCTTTCTTTAAGGTCTAGTGTAGGGTTCCTTAGTATTAGTAATGGGACACTATTTCAGAGGCTTTTGTTTGTCCTTTTATCTTTTCTATAAAAGGCCATTTAAAAACGCAGTTCTGTGGAGAAGTCCCTTCCCCAAACTGTTAACACAATCTGTTGTTGTTGTCATCTTACCTATTAAACCTGTGGATGACACAAGGCCATAATGGTCTCATTTTTCTGTTTTTTCTCCCAGTAGTGGAGTCATGCATAAATCACAAATGTCATTGAAAAATTTAGGACCTGACCCTGTTCTGATTAAATCAACAATGATCCAACGAAGGCAGGGCATGATCCTAAAAGCTCGTTTCAGAAAACTACCAGTTTTCTTCATGTTGCCAAGTGCTTCTTCTGCCACTGAGGCTGCTTACAGTTTAAACCCCCCACCAATGGTGCTTTACTTTAAACTCAGTGTGCTCCCGTGCCAAGCCCAGCATGCGCCAAGAAGAGGCATTGGACCCAGCTCACCCAATGTCTGTATAGACTGGGTGCTTTTGTGGGCTTTTTTGGTTGAATCAGCTATTAGATAAAAGCACCAAAAAGCCCTGCTGAAGCGCCCAATCTATACGGACACTGCAGAGCCGGGTCCAACTAATGTGCTGCTTCTTTTGGTAAAGTGTGCTTTTTAAATTTTTTTTAAGTCTGGAAGCAGCCTTAAGTCACAAATCACCATCAAGGAGGAACAAACCTTGAGACCCAAGTGCTATGCGTGCCTCATGAAAAACCAGTTGCCCTCAATGTTCACTCAAGTCAACAGGACCTGATGGTGCTCAGTGGGCACATCTACATGTGCGCTTTAATGCGCACTAACCTATTTTAATGCGCATTAAAGCATCGCAAAAAACTGCGCTTTTGCTAATGCACATTAAAATAAACTAATGAGCCATTTTCTAGTAACCTTACAATGGAGGTACTAAATTTAATGTGCATTAGCAAAAGTGCATTAATGACCATGTAGATGTGCCCACTGTCACCAAAAAAATGACTGCTTAAACATGTCTAGATCGAGGTAT
The DNA here is from genome assembly GCF_000455745.1 of Alligator sinensis. Lineage (NCBI taxonomy): Eukaryota > Metazoa > Chordata > Crocodylia > Alligatoridae > Alligator > Alligator sinensis. Next base: position 1,191,375 of record NW_005842212.1, on the reverse strand, counting down.
GTAGATATCTAGGAGTAGATAAGTACATAAGCACCAAATTGCTATTACTTTCATAGGAGACAGAACCCTGGGGGCTTCGTAAAATTTTACTAGGCACTTACTGCATCTTTAGGTACTTAAATACCTTGGGAAATCTGGCTCTTTAAGAACTAGCTTTTAGCACTCATGTTTGAAAATGTTGGGTCTATTGTTAAAATTGCTTAACTCACCACTGGGGTCTCGGGAGACTAAATTCAATGGATGCTGATAAAGTTCTTTGAATTCTTGAAAAGTGCCCCAAAAGTGCAAAATACTGATATTGAGAAAAGTGACAGGGTAGTTCATTTTCAGGGTAGCAGAATCCCAGCTGTCCCAAGCACCTTTGGATCATTAGAGCACGAATAAGAATGGACACTTTCAAAAGCACATCCAACTACGTTGGGGTTTGAGACAATTAAAGGAGACCATTTCCACAATGAAGTCATAAAAGGCTTGTTAAAGAGATACAAGCATTAAGGAAAATGACCACTCAGAGATTACACATAAGCCTGACAATTGTTATGGATATGTTTATGGTTATCGTCCTGGATTTGATTGGAATTTAATAGGCTTGTAACATGGTCACTTTGGAAACAGCTCCACCTGAATGGTTGTCATTTTTTAAATGTTATTTGTAAAATGATTCTCTCTGCGTAGTCTAAGCACAGGTGCAAAAATTAACACTTTGACAGCCTCCAAAACCACCGGCTTCCCTGCTGAAATAATTCTGCATCCTCTTTGCAATTAGCCCCTCTAGACCAAAGCTTGAGTAAGCACACAAACTCTCTATCGAACATACAGATCAACAAACTCAGGCACTGCCAAACCAAGTAGAAACAGAAATCAAGGTTCCTCCACTGAGAATTCCTTGCTTCTCACTTGAGCGACAGACTCTGTTAGGAAAAGCAGCCCGCTTGATCTCGTATGTCACAACAGACCACAGTGAGCAAGGTGGTTTCTAAGGTATCCATGACCCAGCCTTTACTGACCAAATTCAGTCCCATGACTTGCATCTTAGAAGCCAGTGAGTTTCATGGGAAGAAATGCTATTATATATATGGCATGACTGACACCCTAAACCATAGCGTCTAGGGTGCATCTGAGTGGTCAAAGGGTGACCCAGTGAGAGTGCATTACAACGTACGTGGGCCTGAAAACCTTGGTGAGGCTTGCCCACGGCAGGACTGGTTTTGGTTTCCTGGCTAAATTCAGATATGGACACAGACAAGTTACTATGGAGTTGCTTTTTAATTTTTTTTTTTTAATTTAAGTAGTGGACTGTTCAGAAGTGCTGTGCAAAGGATCCTTCTCTCTTTACTAAGGGAAAGCTACCACTGAGTTCAGTAGAAAATTGAGTCTTTTGAGTATGGCCAGAAAAGACTAGAACAGCCAAAATGCCAACACCGAGCCTTACAATAACACCACCAGTTCCATATCACATGGCATTTTTATTTCCATCAGGCCTATGAAAAGAGCCCATCTGAGGCCTGGAGCAGTCTTTAAGCACACAAACAGCTCCACTGGTTTCAGTGGCTCTGCTCACATGAGCAAAGACTGGGAGGATCCTCCTGTTTGCTCTACTTCAGTTTCGCATCTGGTATACGTATAATAATTCATAATTTAATATTTATATTGAATGCTGCTCTGAAATCTGTGCAAACACAAACATGGCACGGTCCCCTCTTCTAACAGCACACAGTTGCCATGGAAGGAAGCTGGTGAGCATGGTTCAATATAAAGAACGCAAAAATACTTGCATGGGTTGATGGACAAATGGCGTGTTGCTCATTCTTTACCCCAGAGCATTTGTGCAAAGAGCAAAAGCCCTTCGCCTCCTCTTCAATGCGCCGTGGAGCCCCCAGATATAGAGTGATTCCTCTCTTTCCTTAATGTTGGGTTGCACTGGAACAAAACGACTACACAAAGCTAGATCATCTGCAGCGTGACACGTTCCCTCACACCATCTCCTTCTGTCACTTGACAGTGAGGTACGGCCTCGGAAAGACTCATCCCTCAGCATCCACAGAACGAAGGGGTACACTTCATGTTTTAAAGACAGGTAAGCGAAGCAGCCGCTTGCTTCTTCAGCACAGCTTTACATGTAGTCAGGAGATCTACATGCCTGGTCATCTTCATTTCACAACCCAGAAAAATCTGCCAAGATTCAAAGCAAGAAAAGCAGGGAAAGACGAACTAACCAGATGTTCACGATTCAAACTGAATTCGTGAAATAAGAATCCACGGGGTTTGAGTGACCTTTCCCTGCTTATGCGGTTTACAAGAGTTTTTAGCCACCACGAGCTTATGGTGGTTGCAGTCAGTGCATTGTTCAACAAGGCTGGAGACTGCCGATGACCGATAAAGTTCCTCTTTCTTTTATTTCAGCAATTAGCCAGATTGCTGCTGGGCTTGAAATAATTTAAACCTGCAGTCCTCAGGAAGAGCTGCTGTCAGAAGCACCTGCTTCTGAAACATGCGCCTGTGCCTTTAGTTTTCCAGGGGAGACCTTTCTTTTTGCAGCACCGCAGCTCTCCTCGCTCTCGTTTTGCTTTGTTTTCCTTGAGAGACAAAGTTACAGCAATACTGACACGGCATCAGCCCCAGAGAGTCTGCCCCGCATTTGGAAGAGGCAGGAAAGCGTAATTGTGCGTCCGGTATGTCAGTCCTGTTGATTTTGGGGGATGAATCCAGTTCACCCCACTTTAGGCAGTCAAAGGAAAAACAAAACAACAAAAAAAATCAACAAATAGGGGGGGGAAAAATCATTTAAATCCCAAACAGGCATCTTTGGAATCCGTAGTGCAAAATAGTTTGCTGATTTGTTTTCTTGACCCACTGCAATACTCTCGTAGTCTTCAAGTCTTCCCTAAAATAGTTGACCTGCAAATTTGAAACACCATAGTGAGGAAGATGAAACAAAAAACAGAGAAGTGAAATCACTGCTTTTCTTTAGGATGGATTCAGAATGATTTCTAGGGCCTGATTTCTGTTTACCCTGAAGTTCACTTGTAGTAGGTGTGTAGTTTTAGAGGGGCCTTAAAATGCCTGTAAAACCCCCTTTTACATTGCTCTGATGGCACTTTATTTCCAGAACAGTGTAAAAGAGACTGGGCTTAATGTTTGCAACTTTAAATTTATTTTTATATTTTTATAATATTTGTATCAGTCCAATTCTGGTTTTGCAGACTACAGGGTTAGGCTGAAAAGAACTCCAGCCCGGTCACCAAGTCACATGTTAGATGCCAGTATTATTAAAAAGGCTTCAAACTTCAGGCCCCGTTAAGCTAAATTTTGGCCATCAATCCAGTGCCGATACTGTGACTAAAGCTTCAAAAAATCAACTTCTACCTTAAAGATTTCCACCTCTCCTTTTCAATTTGATTTTCTGGGCTTTCACTTTCATAGGAAGCCAGATACAAACCTAGAAAAGATAAAGATCGATTAGTCAAATAGCATCAGCAGCCCCTTATCTGTTTGCTGTCTTACACTACAGCTGAATCCTATGCATTTTGGTTTCACCTGTTATCTTCTTTGTTATCACTGTCAACCACAGGAGACAAAAGATTGTGTTTTGTTTAAAAAAAACCCAACAAATGCAGTCAGGTGCCCTATTTTCAATGAAAGCCACTAGGGCACGGGAGCTTGGCACCAATTTATCCCTTTGAAAATCTGCTGCTGTGATAATGTCAATGGAACAATACAGTGGCCCAGAATCAAGATTTCAACAGGAGCCTGTCAGACTGCAGCATTAAGGAGTTAAACTTGGCTTGGGATTTTCAGCAGAAACGCTCTGGCTTGCTGGGTCCTCTGATGGACTCCCAGTCTTAAAGATACAGAAAAGGAAACAAATATAGTTAAAGCATTGGCTGTGAAAAGTATTAAGTAGGTTTTTATTTTAACATACAAACAGGCCCTCTTCTGCAAGAGCTTGCACTACAGTATGCACTTTATGGTACAAAACGAAGGGAACACATCTGAGATTCCTCTCCATGTGAACTCCTGTTTCACCTGCTTCGCAGACTTTATAACTAGGTCGCGATTTCTATTTGTGGATATATTCTCATTACACTGCTTAGTTATGCTTTAGTCTAGAGCTCCACAGTCACCTTTGCACTTTAGTCTGTGAAATAATTCAAGAATATTTTAATATTCAATACATTTATTCACTATGACTCTGGGTGGTGACAGGCGGAGTGTATTGGTGTTACTTGATAGACCACTGCTGTATCCCTCTCTAATTCACTCATCTCTCTCTCAATCAGTCACGGTGAGCCTCTGCTCTGCACCTTACCTTCGGCAGCGGGGAAGGCCAGCCGCACTCCTGCTTTCTACCGAAGGCATCTAATGATGCCAGCATGAATGTGACCCAGTGCATGGGACAGATGATCTGCAAGCAACTAAAGAGGCGGACGTCACCCTGCTTCACCCTACTGCCTGAAACACCACTCCAGAAATATCCTTGACCTCGGGTCCTCAGTACTCAACACCCTGAGAGCAAGACAAATGCCTGCATCTTGTCTCCTGTTTCTACACATTGCTTTAATTACTTTAATTATTCCTTTTCAGCGGTCACTCCTGATTTTCCTTGCTCTGCCCTGATTTCTGGGGTAGCCTCTGAAATAACTGCCTGCTCTGATTAGCTTGGATGGGTGTGGAAAACGGTCCATAGTATCAAAAGAACAAAAATCAAAAAACGAACTCCAGATTAGCTTGTAGGGATGTAGCTTTAGTTCGTTATATCTGACATGATGTAACAGGACGTGACTGAAGGAGACCTATATGAAGTGACGCAGTCTGACGTGGGATTCAAGCTGCAAGGGGGAGGGGAGAAGGAGAGATGGGGAGTAATGTCACAACAGGAGTCCAGCTGACTACATCTCTACAAGATTTTTCTTTTAAAAAAAGAAAGATGCTTAAAGGAATGCGTTTCCTCACTGGTGTGGAGGGATACAGACTGAACTCCCACAGCCTGAGAGCTCCCTTTTGGAGAGATGACACTGCTAGTTTGTAGGGAAGAGATGCCCTGATTACTTCTGTCCTGGAACAAGGATGACTGACATTCACAGCAATCCATGAGATGGCTGCCTGGTCTCTTTTCCTGGTTTGAGGGAAAGGACCATCGTAGTGACTGACTACAGAGTGCCTGATGGCAGGGGAACAGAAAGGAGAAAAATGATTGCACAATGACTTAACGAGCCAGAAGATCATCTTTACCAAATGGTTTTTGGACAGGATGGAGATAAGCAAAAGTGGAGAGAAAGGGAGATGAACCAGAAGTGGTTGAAGGGAGAAAATACCCTCAGCATAGGTAGGTCATAGGTTTCAGTTGGTGGTGATGAACAGACCCATTCAAAGGTACGCATTTTGGTTGATCAGAGATGATGGAGGGTTTTCTTACCATCCTCAGTAAAAATGGGAGCTGTGTGCAAGTAGTGGATGATGTTATGGTCTTGCTCAAAGGGACACTCCACTTGCTTCCATGTCATAAACTCTCCCACTTGCTTGGCTAATTCCAAAAACTTCTGCAAAAATTAAAAAAAAAAAATCAATGTAGTTGCATGCACATCATGTTACTGAAACGATCAGGTTTAAACAGAAGCTGCAGGTTCTTATATAAACTACAGGCTGGTAACTTGTAAAGGAGCCTCCTGTAGTTCAGAAAGGCTTAAAAGAAAAAAAGCCAAAATATTTGTGAACAAGTATCAGAAATTCAGACTGCCTTACTTATCTGTGGATATATGGTAAATACATTTCTCCTCCTTCTCTTGGAAAAGTTTCATCTTCTTCTTCAAGCTGTTTGTATATATAACCATTCCTAGTGCTGACCCAGCATATACACCAGCTAACCAACAGGATGAACAAGAAAGCATTGCCACTCAGAATTGGAATGTCTCTCTCTTTGGGTTTTTTGATCTCCGAGCAGAAAATCAAAAATTTCAATATTGGAATAAAATTTAATATTTTTTTAAAATGTCCAACATATTGGAATAATTTCAATATAAATGATTTCTTTATAAAAAGGCACTCTGGGATTGCCTTGACCTTGCAGCAGGGTTACATAAGGTCACCCCTTTTTGTACTAGCCAGGCTTTGTTGGAGTTCACTGAAATGAAAGGGCACAGGGTCTCAGATACTGCTATCAGAATGGAAGAGAGAAAGACTTTTGCAGATCTTACTTCAAAGTTGACATGTCCGTTCGGAAGGCGATTAGCACATCCTTCATTCAAAAAGTAAATGTCTTTGATCAACAGGCTGAAAAAAGGGATGACAATCTGTGAAGAGAATGATATAACTATTATCTTTGCGGTTCCTATTATATATATATGAAAGAAGAACTCAGTCAGGAGAGAGAGGGAGGAAAAACAATTCACTTCCCAATGTCAAAGCAGTACAGTGACAACTTAGCAAAGGGGGTTGCATTATCTGGCGCATGGCCACACCACTCGGAACAGTAATTAAAACTGCCCTTTAACTGCAGGTTATTATCTCATAATAGTTCAGTGATCGTTTCCCTGAGCAAGCAAAGGGTGGGCTGAACCCACCCCAGTCCCTTCATCTGTCCTCAAAGCTTTCTTCTGTCAACAGACATGTTTTATGTACAGATAGATTTAGGTAACAGCAACAGTGAGATAGCCAGGACATCCTACCATGAAGATAGGAAGTCCTTGCTTCAGACATGGTTATAGATGACACAAGCAAACATGGAATAATTAAAAAACTTCCCGTTGAGGGCTTGTTTGTGCATGGAGTTGTTCAAGAAGAGCTATCCCTAAAATGTGTGTGGAGATTCTCATTGTGGAATAAAAGTGCCTTATTCCCGTAGGCTTAAGCCACACTGCTTCATATTGAAACTAAAGGCTCAACAAACAAAAAAATATTGCTAGTAGTCGCAGAGACCTCTGGAGCACTGAAAACAAACACTGGGTCTTGTCCAGGGCAACATGGAAGGCGCAGTCAGAGATACAATGCCTCTCCTCGAACACCGAGGAACAGGTCTATTCTGCATAGTACAGGCCTAATCCAGCCTTATAGTAAAGCAAAGGAATTCAATAATTACATAAGGGGTGACTTTGGGGTTAGACATTCTGAAATTGAGACTAGGAAAAAAGTCCTTCTGTGAAGCATGCCTGGAGGATGATGGATCTCAACAGGTCTATCTTCTCATGACCCAAAGCCCCAGCCCAACTTCTGAGAGTAACAAAGAAGACCAACCAGTGATCAGATTTGCTGTGCAGGGGCACCATGCTAGAGAAGGACCATGCAGAGAGTTTGGGGCACTGAAGTAGTGCTTGTCTTTTAAACGTCTCTTTGTAGCCATCACTTCCGCACTTTGCATGGATGGGACTGGGTTTACGCACTGAGAATGGATATGAGAGCACAGTCATACGGGTAAAATAATCTAAGTGTTTCTACTGGCCAATTTGTAAACGAACTGAACCGTAACTTCTTAAGTGTGTACCAAAATATAAGAGCCCTGAGGACATGTAAGGCAATGGGAACCGATGACAATAAAGCAATCATTTAGTTAAGTAGTTCATGTCCTACAGTTATTCAGTCTCTTGCTGAAATGGTATCTGAAGTGAAACTAGGGTAAAATGTCAGCTGCAGTTTTCCAGTCTACGGCCTTTACAATACAATGAGAAGGAATTGGAGGAAATCACAAATGCTAAAGAGACAAAGGAGGCAGGAGCCCCCCAAAACCATAATGCTGCTTTTGTCCTAAGAATGGAAACCACTTTCTGGTCCAACTGAAGTTCAACAGCAAATGAGTGGCTGAACACATGTATTCCTCTAAGCCATGTCTACATGGTAAAATTACTGGGCTCCAGAGCAGCATCCTCAGGAGGGCTGTGCTGTACTGGGTGTGCTGCTGCTAAACTGGAAGCAGTGCAACCACATTGCTGCTGTTCGGTCCAGAGTAATCAGTCCAGCTGAGTGGCAATGCTAAATAACCCACCTCCTTGCTAATTAGCTTGCTGCAGCAGTAGTGATGTGATAACATGGCTTCTGGTTTGGGAAGCAGCCTACCTGCAGCCTGGCAAGTCTACTGTCTAGACATGGCCTCAGCTTCCTTCTTTAATGGTCATTAGTGGGCAACCATCAATCCTTTGGCATCATGGTGTATGCGTGAGGTCACCATGACCTTAAGCAAACATACCCAGGCGGAGTGGAGGCTGCCCAGACCTACCATCCCCACTTTAGACCATTGAGACAGGATCCAAAGGCTAGACTGAGTCCTGACGTTTGGTGCTTCTAATGGCTATAGTTGTACGCAGATCTGGAATCAAACCTGGGTCTCCCATGTGGCAGAGATGGACTGTACCATTGAATCACGACAGTGGGCGAATGGTCATCGAGGATTTACTTCACCTGTGTCATGCTCAGAAAAGGCCAGATTGACATTCCAGAAGATGCAGGTACTATACTAAGTCGCAGGAGGGCTGAAGGTACGAAGCAGGGCAGTGCAAACTTGCTGGGTGTGATTCAGCAAGGTACTGAGTGTCTCCTATCAAGCAGGAGTGACTTCCAGGCAAATGTGAATTCGCTTTCAGGATCTGTCCCCCATTTGAAACCTGTCTGAAGGGGATTAGCCTTGGCCTGGCTTCTGAGTCTACTGAAAAGGATGCAATTTAGGGCCTGCTGTGATGAAGGGACAGTAATTAGGAACTGGAGTGAGTCACTGAGGTCAGCACCAGGAAATGACTGAGAATCCAGGTTGTCTTTGTGTGGGATATTTGTTGGGAATTTTTGTCTTTGAGCAATTTCCTAGCATGAGAATTTCCCACACTGTTTTACTTTCAGAATTTCTTCAGTAAAAGCAAATAAAAAGCATGTGGATTTTAAAGGCAGGCTTTTATCCAGCCTCTTCACCAGCCAAAAATTTGGGCTACAGCCAGGAATTCGCATTTCATTTTCGTTTGATTCTCCCCCAAACCATCCAATCCACCCACACAGAAACCGACAGCTGCCTCTCGCAGAAAGAACTAAGTTAATGAAATCAGACAAGTGTTTCCCTATAGTGTCAAACGGCAGGACGTACACAGCATCACACTATGCATCCCGACACTTCAAAGCCACTCAGACAAACGTCATTTGTACCAAGCGGTGTTTCCCTGTGGAATGACTGAATTTTGGAGGTGACACGGAAGAGGGGATGAGTTCATTCCTAACAGAAATCCCCCTTTGCATGGAATACAATCCCTTTATCGCCACAAGATCGGTTTCCCTCTGCTGGAGTAGGTTTATTCCTACGAACTGTGGAATTAGCCATAGTCTAACTTGTGGCTTTAAGGCCTGCCTTACCAAACACATTGTTAAGGCCCGCTTGTTCTTGAGCAAATAAGAACTATTGCAAATAAATCAACTGCACGCAGAGAGGACAGCTGAATCAGAGCTACCAGACGCCAAGCTTAATTCACCATCTCGGGTGCAGAGGGAACGAAGGCAGTAGAGTGCCAGTGTGCCTTCCCCGCATGGCACGCACAGCAGAGCCAGGCAAAACACTGGCAGCTAGCCCTCCCTAGAAGCAAGGTGGGGGGATGCTATTGTGTCCCAGGGTGCTCCTTGCCATGGAGGAGTCCTGCTCAGCCGGGTTGCAGGCATGGGGAAGGTCTACACTTGAGCAGGAGAGTGCCTCAGAGCACTGCTGATTGATCCAGTTACTCCCACCCCAAGGATACCTCCCACTTCACTTCGGTTAAACCACCCTGCAAGCAAATTAAGGAGCAAACTCAGCAGCTGAGACACCAACCCCAAGGCAATAAGGAGGAAGAACTTCCCAGGAAGCAGCCAGTTCAGTATCAGCTCCTCTGAGCATAAGGCCCAATGTCCTCTACAGCCTGGCTACACTGCATAATCCGCTTCTCCTTCCACTGCTTTCTAGGGTGCCGCAGAGACACGCAGCTCCCTTAGCTGGAAGCCGTGTGACACGTACGCAGGTTTGGCATGAAGTGTATTGGCAAATGATTAAGGGCAAGAAGGCACGTGAATGAGCGAAGAGCAAGAAGCTCATAGATGGAGGAACCCTTAGCTTCTGCAATGATCTGCAGGAACAAGAACAAAAAAACCTCCTAGTATAATGCCCCAGAATAAACCGAATAGCACCTGCCAAGGCTGGAGAGAACAGGGGCCCTCCCAGCCCTGCCACAAGTCTCCTTTTAGATGGGGTGTGCTGTGCCTCAGCTCCACGGCTGTACAGTCCCGACTCTCAAGGGGAAATCCACTAACAGCTCGAGCAGCTCAGATGCTACAGTGATGGGGCTATGCTAGACAGCCAAAGATCTTCCCTACAGCCGGGTAACATCCCACAGAGCCAGGTCTCGCTGGAGCCCATTGACAGTGAAGAAAAATGACAGGAGGTGAAAAACAAGCCACTGGTCCCAATCAATAGCTTTCCCTTCCACAGCGATTCTTTGTACCTTTGGTGCCCACCACGCCAAGAGCACAGTGACCTGGGAAAACAGAGAGCATGGAACAAATCCTGCTTTGTCCTGCAGCCTGGTGTCAATGCATTGCGAGGGCATAGCTGCCGCACTCCTACAATAGCTGGGCTCTGTTCCCATCCACCGTCAACTTGAGAGATGGGTAGGGGAGTCTGGCGAACACCCTTGAGCAGTCCTCTTCAGGCAGTGCAATATGCACTGGCAGGATGTCATCTCCTGGCCCCTTTGCTCAGCTGTTTCCGCTATGCCCTCTCTCTCCATGAGGCAGGGGCCTAAGCATGGGATGCTGCCAAAAATGTTCAAAGATGAAGGTAGGGAAAAAATAGGCATGCACATCCACAGCTCTTGCTGCCCCAGGTCAAGCTCTTAATCCTCGCTCCAACACACTGAGGATCTGCAAGGCAAAGCAGGCTTTCAATGAAAGTTTTCAAGTTATGAATCCCTGATGCTCGGCTCTGAAAATCTATGCTTTATTTTGTTCAACCTTTCGTTCCGCTTTTGACATTCAGGAAAGAACAAAGAATCTGGAACCAACTTCCCAGGGAAGTGGTGCTTGCTCCTACCCTGGGGGTCTTCAAAAGGAGGCTGGATAATCACCTTGCCAGGGTCGTTTGACCCCAGCATTCTTTCTTGCCCATAGCAGGGGGTTGGACTTGATGATCTGCTCAGGTCCCTTCAGACCCTATCAACTATGAAACTATGAATTTAATTTTTTTTTTTAGGGAGTAAGAATTTCCCCAGCAACTTCTGATTGCCGGGTTCGTTTGACCCCAGCCCTCTTTCCTGCCCATGGCAGGGGGTCGGACTTGATGATCTGCCCTTCCGACCCTACCAACTATGAAACACGAAACCCCAAACTCAACAGATCAAGCAAGTTGCTCTTGGATTTCTGAGGATTTTATTATTTGTTAAACTGGTCCCAGCATCCACTTTTCAGAATACATCACTGCATAATAGTCACTACTGTACAGGCAGAGCAAAGGCGTGAGTAATCACAGAGATGTGAGACCATGCACGTGAAGAAGGCAAATGAGGTTCAGTGGTTGAAGTATGATGCAATGATACTAAAGCGGAGAGGCGAGGACTTGATGACAGCGTTATGTTTCTATATGACAGGATCATCTCGGCCAACCCTGTCTGAAGCAGGCAGAGCAGCCAGCACTCCTCTCCCCTACATTAGCTCCTCTTCTTCCACCACACCAACACAAGCTCCTCATCTTTACCTTTAAAACCCTTCCTTTTTTCAGCTTTCCCTGTCTATCAAACCTCTCGTCTTCCAGGGCTTGATCCCTCCCATTTCCCACATCAGTGGATGCCTCCCTCTTGTCCACTTCTCCCGCAGGCACCTCAGCCCCTGTTCCCAAGCCACTCTCCATGTGTTGGCAAACCTGCCTGCCAGAACCTGTAAATGCAGTACCTTTCCGCTTAAATCCTTCCCAGCAGCCTGCCTCTGCCCTGATGACACCGCTTAGGCAGGTGATGACCGGAGATGACTGCTTGTGTGCCAAACCCTCTTTCTTGTATTGTGGCCTCACTCCCCAGCTGCAACCCCACCTGGCTTGTTTCAGCCTCCCGCTGCATCCCACCTGACCCCTCGCTCCCCAGGGCCAGGTCCTGCTTCTTGGCTCCTTCTCTGCACTACCTGCCTCCTGCCACTGCCATAAAGAGGTGCTGGAGCACACCCCCACCCGGCCCCTCTCTGACCCTGATGCCCAAGAGTTGCCAGCTGTCAGACGGGCTGTAGTTGCCAGCACCAAAGACCACATGCATCTGTCTACACTTCCTGGGGTCTTCCTGCAGCAGCAGAAGGTGGATGGAATAAAGGGGTTCTGCTTTATGATTTCCTGTGTAGGAAGCCCCCAGTCCCAGCACAGGAGGATGGAAGAGACACGTGGGATTAATTACCCAATTTATCCCTCACTGATGCACGGTCCCACACAGTCCAAGTCTTGCAGCTCTAATCTGCGCCAGGTTTGGACAAGCCGCTTGTTCAGGTGTGGCGAAGAACCAGGTGCTGAACGTGGCTGTGAGCAGAGTCCAGCTCAGCTGGCATTTAACTGACCCATCCTTTGCTCAGTGGAGCTCAGAGAAGAACAATGTGGTTATTGAAGCTATTCCGGTTGAGTGCTCTGGCATGTCTCACTCTTGGTGCCAGGGCAAAGCAGAATTTCTAGATACAAATTATAGAATAGATGTAGGAAACATCACCCCCTGCCCTCTTTTGTTTGGTAAATTTGGAAGGAAAAAAATATAAATATGGTTCAGTTTGGAAATCAGTATTTTTCTGTGGCCACAAGAGGTAAGTCTGCTAAGTAAGATTGGAAAAAGAAGGTCACATTTTCCATGAGCAGCAGTCACTTCTATGGACTTTCACCTGTTGCAGCCAGTCTCCTGAATTCAGGGATGGTCCTAACTCAGTGGCAAGAAAATTAAACAAATGATCAGGGAGTTGGCTTATAATAAGGTACAAAATCTTTAAATCCTGAAGTTTGAAGGATGTGCTATGCATCTATTCCCAGCAATGATTAGCCACTAAACCTTATGCATAAATACTTGTTAAGCTAATACAGAAGAAACAGAATAACACGGGCTTCTCCTCGTGTAAAATAGATGCCTGTCAATATACTAACCTCCTTGTCCTTGGTTTTAAACAGTGAAGCAGTTATAGTTACAGATGTGACAGAGATGGGCAATTTCCACAGGAAACGAGATCAGGTAAAACAGCCGCAGGTGTGAGTCTGAGCAGTCGTCACAAAAACAACAGATAGCAGAAGCACTGCACAATGACAGGCTCTAGCTGAATGATGTGAGAGTTTGTTAAAGGAATTTCTTTGCTCCTCACTAACATCCAATTCATCACCTCCTTCCACAGCAGGGGATTTGCAAAACCACTCCACGTATTCCTCTTGCAGCAGAGGCAGCCTGGGGACCAGGTTCTGACCCCAGCTCCTTACAAAACCCACTTGACTACTAAGGCCAGGGGAGTTGCATCAGCTTTACTCTTGGTCAAGATTAGATTCTGGCTTAGTTTTCCTAATGAACTAAAATTCAGCACCTCATTGTGTTTGGGGATGCAACATCTACTTTATCTTGGCTTTGCTGTGCCCAGGGAACCGTGCCTCCTTGTCACTGCCGTTGCCCAGTGCTGCCAAATTTCATCACCACAGGGACACCGCAACACTGATTTCAGTGGCACCTTCTCCCTGCAAAAGTGATGACTCTTAGGAGGCCAAACCCTCAAGGTGGCCCTGCCTGTGTCCTCAGACATTTCCTGGGCTGTCACAGCTGCAACAACACTGCAACTCCGTAGTTCAGGTCAGTAATTACACCTTCAGGCATCGCCTTCACGAAGAAGATGATTGGCATAGTCAGAGCAGGATAGCCATTCCACTTCCGACACGCCAGTGCCAGCATGGAAAACTCCGCATGGAAATTTTGTTCCAGAATAAAAGAGACTTTATTCCAGAATAATTACTCTGCTTCAAAGCCAGTCTGTTTCCCCACGCAGAGGAGCCCCACATGGATTTTCAAGGGTGCATGCAACAATAAAGTCCCTCCTTTCTGGGCAGGAGTTCACGAAACAATGCATGGAGTGGTTCAGATTCACTTAAGCGTCATTTTTCAATTCTAGTGGTGCATTGACTTTGTGCTGGTGCTGCAATGGGCCAAGGCAGTTCACCCAAAGTGGCACACATCTTGGCTACGCCAGCGTTTTAACTCTCAGCTTTAAATTTTCCTCATCCACATAGAAATACATGAATCCATGCAACACGGTGGACCTACCTTCTCCCTGTTGCTGTGTGCAGTGAGGGATCGATGGGCAGCCCCTCGCAATGCGGTTCTGTAGTTATAGAAATTCCCGGTAGGGTCCATCTGATGCTAGACGCAAAACAAGACAATTTCTATGTACTGAATCAGAAAACACTCGGATTCTTTTTTTACCTTGTCAGGGCATAAAACTAATTTTAAACACTGAAGATGTCAATATGGTAGGAATCTGGGAATGCCCAACTCATCCTCATTTTCTTTTCAAAGAGTTTGGTTTGAAGCTTATTTATCAATGTGTTAAGACATAATAGTGAGGTTCACAGGTATTACTGCAATACAAGAGGACTCATTCACACTCCTCAGATCCCATCAGTCTTCTCAATATAAAACCCGAGTGAGACTCTTGGATGACAATCTTGAGGTCCTTGTCAGAAGCCTGGCCTATATCCTCAGAACACAAATAATGACAGCCAGCATCCTCAGTGTTGGCTACTGATCTCTTTGTATAGATCTAGGTGGTTTGTATTTTCAGTGTTTATATGAAATCTTATTACAAATTCACTTGAAGAAATAGAATAATGTTGCATACTGGGAAAATATCACAGCATTGCTGCCAATATGCTGTAGATATCAAGCCAAATTCTTGCTAAAAAAAAGGCACTGTAATCACTGTTTATACAAGACCAAATTCTGGCTGGCATCAGGATGGATCACCTGCAAGAACGTATAGTTGTGTCCTAATATAATTGCATAACAGCCCCTTACGTCAGCTAAGTGTTCCAGGGTGTCTTTCTTACTCCTCTTTGATGTGGAGGAGTTTCCTGGGGAGCAGTACCCCGTGCACCATGGCAATGATTGTGCACCACTGAAATCAGTGGGAGGTGTTACCATTGACCTGTTTAGAAAAGCATCAGGCTTCATCAGTCCCCTGTAAGGGATTTAATGCAAAACATGCCCGTGTTTTGGCAAACTCCATCCAAGCCATACAACGCTGTCGTCTGATGAGTGCCCTGCGCAGGAATGACTTGGGCCTCTCTTTTCCTGCAATAGCACAGTTGGGGTGTTTCAATTCCTCAGGGCCAAGACAGGCTTTTTGTACAAGTGCATCATCAGCCAGAACTTCACTCCTGGTCTATAAAGAGTTTCTGCTTCATAAATCATGCAAGAACATGTTTGCTGTGAACATTCAACAACCACCAAGTCCAAAAACCAAACAGGAATAGTGAAACTTCTTGTTTTTTTTACCTCAAGAATGAAAAATTTGGCAGTTTTCACTTTTGACCAGGTCTTCTTTAGCCTTGAAACTGGGCTCATGTTCATCCCAGCTACAAGGAAGGAAGGAGAGAGTTAAGAGTCAGGTGCTCTTTTCACATCCACTGTATGAAGCCAAAATAGCCACGTTGAAGTATTTACTTACAGATGATTGCCATGAGGGAATTGAAGTTCCCGATGTTAAAGCACTCTCGGGCGACGTCAATGAAGAACTCTATGACTTGTGCTCGCTGCTTCTTTTTTGCAGGCTGAAAACCACAGAAACAAAACAGGGTAAGGGAAGTATACTCAAAATACTACTTGTGCCCTGCTTGGGGAAAGTTGAAATTTCCAGCTCAATCAGCAGATTCTAGAAAGCCCCAACCACTTCCTAATCCTGTTGAGACTAATGGACATTTCTGCCTTCCAGTCTCCAGCATCAAAGCTTTCTCTGCAGATGGTGACAAAAGCTGCTGCATGTTAAGGCACACACAACCACTGAGCCAGGACTGAGATAGAAAGCCAGACTCCAGAAGATTATTGACTACAGGGAGAGTCTTTCCAAATGGCTCTAAAGCCATCAAATATATACAAAAATCCTCAATGCCATGGGTGAACCCTTGACCACACTGAAGTCAATAAAAATGTTACCACAGACTTTACTGAGGCCAGGGTTTCATCCCTTACATGACAACATCACTTTTGCTCTATGAATGGCTTTTTTCAAAAGACATTTAAAAAACCCCTTCCCTGCTTACAAAGGGAAATGTATTGCCAAAAGAAATCTCCAAAGTAACCGCTCAGGGCAGAGAATTTCTTCTTTAATGCACAGCTGCAGTACAGCACCAATCAAAGGGATGGAAACTTCCCTAAAATATATACTTGCTTATGCTTACTCCTTCCTTCACTCTCCTCTATCCAAGTTTTATGCCACAGCCATCGTGCCCTGAGCACCTGCGTCTGCCTCCACATAGGAGAGCATCCCAGCACGAGCCAGTCGACCACATTCTCATCTGGTGTGGCCTTTCTTTTGCTGCTTTTAGTAGCGTGCTCCCCTGAATCATTTGGGTGGCAGCTGCAGTTTATAGCTGCATGAACTCAGACCCCCATGTTCTTTTCAGATGGGTCACCAAACCACCACCAGATGGCTATAATACGGAGTCATTAGCAAACCTGAGCAAACTTGAGCAGTCATTAGCAAACTTCAGTCTAGGAACTTAGAGATTCCATATCCACTTACTGTTCCTAGTCTTCGTATTACATTTTTAAAATGGGTAAAACATTTGTTACATTTACAGAATCCAAACATAACTAGAGAGATGTATAGACATGAGCAACATGTCTAAGAGCCCTGTGATGGGTGCCAACAGGGACATAATGACAACAGCGAGCCTTGGAGCTCAGGGTCACTTTCATACTGCTCCTGGTCAGTTGGGATGAGCTTGATCTAAGATACATCATAGAGGGGGAAGAAGAAAGGTCTTCTCAGATGTCCCCATGGGATCTTCAAAGACAGTGAACGTGATGGAAGGAGATGCAACAGGAATGGCCAAAGACCTGGAAGACCAACCCAGTGAAGACAGGATCACACAAGCTGAGATTACAGGGAAGGGCGCCTGGTCCACAGATCTAAGGGCAGAAGGGGGTCTCGGAGGGTGTGAATAGAGCCGATCTGAAACCAGGCTAGGAGGAAACAGGAGTTTCAGTCAAGTGGAGTGCAGGAGGGGATCCGGGACACAAGGCAGAACATTCAACGAGGTGTGAAGTGAAAGGGAGAAGGGAGACAGGTCAGTATTCAGCCTAGCTGGAAAGGTCAAAGACGTGGCGGGGGGCTTAAGAACAAAGGACACCAGGATGTGCTTGTATCGAGTGGGGAATGAGCCAAAAGAGAAGAGTCAAGGTAGAGGGGTGACAGCGGAGGGAATTCAAACAAGGTGAGTGGCATGGAGGAGGAAATAGGGCTGGAGTGGGGATGTGCAAAGTGGGAAGGGCTGGAGGCTGAGAGAGGTGGAGTGGGGAAGGGACAAGGCAGTTCGGGGCAGCCCTCTTTTCTCTTACCTCCCTGAGCCACCTGCTTTCATAGTTTTTAGGTTATGGCAAAGGAGAGACGGGAGCAGGCTCATCTGGAGTTGAGAAATGGATTCACAGCACTGGGAAGACCGATAGTACAAGAATCCCTCTGCTTCTCATTCTCCACTGTAATATTTTGGAGAGGAAAAATAACCCCCCAAACTGACTCATCCAATAAGATGATTTCCCCCAGCAGAGCCCATCGTTTCACAGCTCCCTGCTCTGCACAGTGTGCAGCAATAAAATGCGGCTTCCCCCCTAAAGCTCAGTTTGGTAATGTTTGTCATTTCCCACCGTGTACCTATGAGCATAATATCATTAAAACCTATGCGAAGATTTAGTTAGGTCATGAAAATTAAATCTCAAGGTTTGCTTATTAATGTGCTGTCTCACACTAGCACATCAAGCACGTGGTAAGAAACGGTCGTGCACGTTTCACTTACCATGCAAATTTCTGTTGCTACCAGATAGCAGAGTCTATTGAACCATTTCACGTAGGCCTCTAGGTTACTAGTCTTCTTCTGTTCACTGAAACAAGTCTGGGAGGAGAAAAAAAACCCAACAGAGAACGACATATCAGTGTATTTCACAGAGATGTCTGCTTTAAGATACGTGCTGCCGAAAGGCGATTATTTTTCATATACTTTTGTCACAAATCTCCCCTTCTCACACGCACAATGGACTGCGCATTACGGATGAAGTTAAAGATGTCAGTGGGTGAGTAGGTGGGTGGCAGATGTGTGGGGTCTGACTCTGTCTGTCAGTTTATACAAGTCAAAGCAGCAAATGAAGAACAGCCCCATTCTTCCTACAGCAAATGTTCTCCAATGCAATTTATGTTGCTCTTTGTTCCCTGGAATATTAACAGCCTGATTGACTACTGCAATATTCAAAGAGCAGCAATATGCATGGAAATACAAGACAAGCACAATATTCCCTAACACACAATCAGTGCATCTCTTTGACTCTATGACTTCCTATAGTTTAGCAGAAGCGATTGCCCATGGCATTTTCCTGGATGAAAGAATCACTAATGTGGTTAAGAAAAAGGATGGCAACTACAACAGAAGGCAGTTGCACTTGCTTCTTTTTGGACAAATATGTTGTTTCTTTCTTTCCTTTGGGATAATATTTTCTTGGCTGACCTGGTTCTGTCTCATAGGTTGCTCTGAAACAGGTCACTCAGATCCAAGGCAAACTTCAGTGACAAGATGTCTTACAATAAATGCATTCCCAGGGTTTGACAGTGCAGACTAATGGGTGTGGGGACAGATTGTCAGCTGGTATCAGTGATCATCACAGCTTCACTGACTTCAGTGGAGTTAGTCTACCTGAGCTGAGGAGGTGTCCTCAGGGTTTCCACAATTCAAACCTCCTTTAAAAGTTCCAACTTTGATGAATTTTGAGGACCTCCTATCTAGGGCTCCTGGCTATTTGCTTCCCTAATGTATTTACATATCTATTAGCAGCCACTAGAGGGAATCAGTGAATACTGAATTTTCATTTTATTAAGGGTGATAATTTCCCATCCCAATGAAACCTTAAGCAAATATCATTAAGAGAGTAAACAGGCAGAGCTTATCTACAGGAAAATAAATCATGATACCATGTAAGCTGAGCAACTATCTACGGCTCAAGAGGCGTAAGCCTAACTAGAGAAATGCTGATTTACAGCTGTGGATGGGTAAGGTTTCATAGAAGCAAAAAGTGCCTTGCTTTTAGCATTGCAAAGAATTTCTGCAGAATAAATCTCTTTGTTTTAAAAGAAGATTATAAACAGCAAATCAACAGAAGAAAAACAATTAAAAACCATCTTTTAAAAGAGCAGTCCCCAGTCAGTCAGTGGCAGAGGCCTGTAAAAACTCCATACACACGTTGTTTTTACTTCTGTGGTCACCGTCACAAGTCTCTGCAAAATTGGGCCTTTTGTCGAGAACCCTCTGAGCACACCCACCTCTGGGCTAGAAACAAATCACATCGGGCAGCTTCGCAACAAATCGCATATTTTAATTTTAAACCATTTTGCTGAACATTACTGCTAATCAAAGTGTTGTTGCTAATTAATTATAAGAAGTCAATGAGAACATATTTATGGTTTGGAGACAGGTGTGCCCCCTCGGCATTTAGAACTCAGTGCTGTTACCTTGGTGCACGGATGGGTCAACACCTATACTGGTGTAAACTGCACTATTGGTGCAGACGGCTGCATGCGGTCAGGGGTTCTTCCTAGGCTTCACCTTTAGCAAACAGCTATTCAGGACGGAAAAGGACAGATGGCACCTAAACTGGTGCAACTTACACCACTAGAATTGTACCTCTACTTCTGCCATGTTTTTTTAATATCCTGGGCCACTGCCAATTGCACGGGTGTAACCAGGTTGTGCATCCAGGCCATCAGTGAACAGGTACCAGAGAATGAAGCTGATTCGAAATGAGAAAGAACAGCCAAAGCCACGTTAAATCAATCGAGGGGCTCTCATTGGGTTGCATACCACTCCTCCTCTCACTCCACCAGGAGAAGAGGAAGTGGGGAGCTGGGCAATATGGTTCTCTGCTAGACCCCATGGACTACCGGAGCTGGTGTATCTTAGAGCAACCTTTAGGCTATTCCGGGTGCATCTACACAAGATGTTTAATGTGGAGCTGCCTAATTAGCTCTGCAGTAAACGTCTTAGTGTTGACACGTGCGGCCCTATTAGGCCACAATAAATTAATAAACTCTGCCGCAGGTTAGTACTTGTACATATAAGTACTATCCTGCTGTGGAGTTTTTTTTTAGTGAGCAGCAATGCATGTGTAGACGCTAACTTGGCCGGCTGGGGCACAGGGGTGCTTCAGGGCAGGGTGCACCTGCTGGCTAGCGCCGCATCGGAGCCCCCTCATGCCCCAGCCAGCCCCTCTGCATCACAGTGAGCAGAGTCGGAGCAGCCCCGGGCTGGCAGGCTGAGCCCCGGGACCCCCTGCCAGCTGGAGCTGCTCTGACCTGGCTCAACTTGCGGTCCCAAGCACATGTTCAAATGCAGCGCCCGGGAGCAATGAACTCCAGCACAAAACACACTGTATCAGTGTTTCAAGAACGTGTATAAACAATGACCGCTATGCTCCTGTCTTATCTAGAAACATCTCCTATTTGTTGTGACCTCTGGAGTCAACACCGTTGGGTTTTCCACCTCTGCCATTACTCTCACGCTCTCTCTAGTCTTTATTCGAGAATCTTTCCGGCCCTCTGTACCTGACATTGCTTTGGATTTGCTTCTCATTCTTAATTACTCTTTGTATCTTGCTGTTCTTCCACTGGCTTTCTGTTTCAATTTGGTGGCTCTAATGCAGGATAAAGGTAGGCTGCTGATATCAGTTTGTATTTTGGTCACAGAATCTCCCTGTTCTTTGGCAATCCCATAAAGCAGAGAGAGCAGAATGGCCAGCCCCTGCGGTGGAACCTGCTGACCTTAGACTTGCGCTGGGATTTTCAGTGGTGCTTAAAGAAAGTTAGGTGTCCAGATGCCGTCCACACATCTACACCCTCAAATGAAGCTTGCACCTCGCTCCTCTAGCTTTGCAAATCCCACTCTCCTACACTCTACCTATGGACAAACTCTGCTTGAAGTCAAACCCCCAAAGCATCCATGGAGTCAACAGGAGTAGCGCCTGCAGAACGACTGAAGGTTTTAGTCCGTAACAGCAACGGATTTTGAGACTCTGAGAACCATATCTGAAATGATGTGAGGCCAAATTCAGCCCTGCACTGGGCATGGGACTTTCTTCCCATCCTTCTGAAGCTATGCTGGTACTTCCACTTGGTAAGGGGCTGGCTCAGCTCGACTTCTCAGCTGGGCTCGGCAAAACAAACAGCCCTGCTGTGGGGGGCAGAAAATGCTAAAACAAGCAGCCGCCCTACAAAGGAAAAAAGAGTTGGTCTGTAGCTACGCCTAATGTTTAGGGCCTGAGCCAGGAAATGCTGAGCACCTCGACTCCCACTGTGATCAATGGAGGTTGAGGGACTTGACAGAAAGGCAATGTGCTGTCATGAATTATGAGCAGAAACTGCCCCGCAGAAGATTAATATCAGACCTAAAGTCCATCCCACCAGCCCACCATGTGGTGGCACAACTCCCAGAAAGGCAGGAAAATTAGAAAAGTTAGCAAGAAGAGGAAAGGCCCTCCCTTTGCTCCCCACCTTGCCCCAAGGGTCTGGAATAAAGTATGACTAGCTCCAGGTTTGCCTTTGTTATCCAACCTCATTTAGATAACAGAAGTTATTTTCCCAACAAGCAAAAGCTTTTCCCATTAAAACAGTCTCTAAGCTACCTGTAAGCCCAAGGCAGCACCTTCCTCAGTATATATACATATTTTTGCAGGGCTCTTTTACTTGCAGCACGTGGCGCTCTCAGAGAGCTCCAACAACCCTTCAACATCAAAACTCTTTTACAAAGGATGCTATTAGTGTTCATGGTCTTTGAAGCCATGGCTTTGTCCCAATCAAACCAAATGAAAGCCAGGGGAATTTTGCAGTGAAAGCAGAAGGGGGCCACGCTCCCCCATTTTTATTTGTCTATATTGTCTCTGCATCAGAAGCTATTACAATGCACAGTCTCTGGCCAACAGATTTTCTCTTGCTCTTTCCAGTGTCAAAGACGGTAATGCTTATGAATTCAGCAAGAGGGACACATCCTCAGGGCAGGATTTGCCCTCATCTCTGTTAGGGGGGAATATATAAAAAGAATTCAAAATGTGTTGTGACTTCACTCCTGTTATTAATGACCTCATTGAGGCTTTGCACCAAAGCTGACGGGAGCCAGCAGGAAGACTCCCATCGACTGGATGGGCTTTGGCCCTGGCTCTAAGGTCCTGATCCTGTTTAGGAAATTAAAGGTGTTATGTAATGGGAAGCTACAGATGATTAACACACCGATTTGTAACAAACCCATTCTGGGTCTGGGCACGCATTAGGCCACATCACATACAAAACCTTCATGCCTTCGACACTGGAAACAGATGGCTCTGTACATCCATAAACCCACTGCCCTGATAAGAGGAAACATTACTAGGGGTAACACTAGGTGGGTCTTCCTCCTCCTCCACATGGCTTTCCATGGCTCAAACTGAAAGCTAAAATGATGGTGACCTATAGAAGTAGGCACTAGCTATTCCAGGACTCAAGACAGTGAAATAGGATCAGGCTTAGACACCTAAGAGAACTGGATTTGTCCCCTTGGGGTTGCATAAAGGTAGTCTACACAAATCCCTTAGTGGGTTCAATGGGTGGCCAGTCTCAGGTTTGAACATTTTCAGCGAGCCAGAAATCCAAGGCAATGCCCTGCCAGTGAGAAAGCTCAACCATCAGCTTATCTTCACTGCATGAAAATGTCAGCGCAACCAGCACTCTTGCAATGGCTCTTGTACCACACTCACTGTTAGCTTTGTGCATCTCACCGCAAACATCCATCTAGAAGAAAGCAACTGCAGGAAACATTTGCCACATCCTACCTTGGTCCCATCCAGAGGATCTTTATGCACAAACGCCTGCACAAATTCTTCAGGCCCAATGCGACTCAGCCTTTCCTTTGGAGGGCAAAGAGAGTGAGAATGAAAATGCGCACCTAGACTCCTTATTATCAGCTTTGTCACATTTTAGAGTTGCTAGTCAAGTTTTTTGCTGTCAGCTTAACCAGGGATTAATGAAGTGCTATGCAGGTAGCTTTTCACTCCAACAGAAATCCTCTCAAAGAGAAGGCATCCTGCTCCAGTCGAGAAGGCGCTAGGCTGGGGGTCGGGAGGCTTTTCTGGGCTTTCACTGATCTACTGTGTGACCCTGGCCAAGCCACTTTCTATCTCTCAGTGTACCGTCCACACGTGTCCCTGACCATGCAGTTGGTAGTGTGCAGATATTTAGCTTTTGCTTGCTACCACTGTGCAGTAGCGGCGGCATCACATGAGACGTAGCGTCTTGTGTAGGCACGCCCACTATCTCCATTCCCCGTGTTGTGAACAGGGATAACAGGGTTTGGGATCTACCAATGAGCAGTGACACGCGAAGGCCCAACAGTAGCACTGTCCCAGCCCTGCCCGGACCGAAAGGGAGTAGTGGTCAGCTGGGCCCCAGGGCTGCTCGCTGCCTGTGCACAGGGGATGTCTGGTGTTGAAGGTGCAAGTGCTTAGATATCACAAAGTAATGGGCCCAGCTCCTCACTGTCTAAGGTACTAGGATGCCAATTGCTGGTCCCCGAGCACACCTACAACGTGTCGATCGCCACTGGCTACGGGGACAGCTACCATATTTTTCCACATCACAAGCAAAGCCCAAGAGGAGTTGCATGTTAAAAAGAAACTAGTGTTTGTGATCCTACCGCCGCAGGATCTCAGCTCCGTTCCCTGAACAATCAGCTGCCCTGACAAGAGATCAGAGGCTGCGAGCTGTAACCTTTGGGGAAAGGTTTGCTTGACACAAGCGGTATGTATTTGGCTGACCTGCACAGTGTTTCTCAAATGAATTTTCACGGTACATGACTCGTCCTCATGCCTTACACACCTAACAGAGCTTCCCCTTGTACACTGGAGGGAGCTGCTTCCTACTGCACCCAAAACTGCCTCCCTGGGATTTGATGTCTATCAAAGGATCTCAAGTGCTAGAAGTGAGGCATGATAGTTTACAACAGTTTGCATCAGCATCACAATTAAGTTGTGCTGGATACTACCAAGACAAGCACATCTATTACTGAACAGAGCCTGAGGGGCCATGTTTTGAACTCAGACACTCGTGTAACTCCCGCTGACTTGCTCACGTACCCCAGGGCACAATTTGGTTCAAAAGACAGAAGCAGGAGAGAACATTAGTTATGTCTTTCTCTAAACAAGAGCAATGACTTCTTGTTGCTAGAGGGGGAAATATGAATATGCCGGTGTGGCCTACCAGATAGTACCCCAAACTGGAAATCTGGGGAGCCACCTTCTGTTCTCAGCTCAGCCTTCGTAGTGACCATGGGCAAGTCACGCTGCAGGTCTGTGCCTTAGTTTTCACATCTATAAAATGGGGATAATCCTGAGACTGCAGGATCAAGCACATGGAGATCTGCTGATAAGCTGCAGTACACAGCAGCCGGGTACTACTATGTGTTATGGGTGGCATTTTCAAGCAGGTATTAAGTTGGGCCCTGAATCCTAACGGCGTTTCAATACGAAACTGGTGTCTAATTCCTTCTGGTGCAGTGGAACAATGCCGGTGGCGAAGTGGAGTGAAAGCCCCAGGTTGCTCCAATGCATTGCAATTTGCAGACTGCAATCCAGTTAGAAGGGGCCTTATCTTAGCGTGAAGCTCTCCCATGGGGCGGGCGGTGGAAAACAAACAAGCCCCTGCCACATAACGCTTCTCTAGTCTGTAATGCTGTTCACTTCACGCTGTCGAAAGCTTGAAGTCCTAGTCGCGTGCTCAGAGAGGCTAAGTGAGCGTGCCTCCACCATGGGCTTCCAGCGTGAAGACAGAGGGAGCAGGGTAGAGCAGCGGTGTATGCAGGTCACCACGTCTTTGCGGTCAAGGACATGTGGTGCCCACGTGCATAAGGGTCACCGCCCCATGCTGGTGAAGACCCTGCCACCACAGCCACGAGAGAGTGAGAGTTAAACATTGGCTGGGGAGCTGACTGCATTAACAGGTGGGGAAACAACCAAGACTTGTGTACAAGCGTGGCCAAAGCCTCACATTTCAGGTCTTTGAAACCACAGACAGAAAAGGATCAAGGCACGGAAATGCCTCCTGCATCAGCCTTGGATGAGAACAACGAGAAAGCTTCAGTATCAAACACAACCAAGAGCAGAAGTCAGCAATTCCCTATCACCTCCTGTTCGTGGGGCTCTCAGCTTTCTCCAGGTCTGAATGAACTAAACCTCGTGACCCACCATCAAGCAAGGAAGGACCCTCACTTCACAGACAAACCAGCCGGGGCAGGCGAAGATGCTAAGGGACCTGTCCTGCCAGATCACGACATCGTGGCACCTACCCTGATTCTCAGTCATTTGCTTTGATCCACTGAACCATGCCTCCTCCTGCAAAGCTCAGAGTCTCCCAAATATGCAGCAGCAGAGTGTGCATTTTAGCGGTGTTCGATTGTGGCAGGTGCCAAACCGTTCAAATATTACCTCTGAATGCAGAAGCTGGACGGCAGCTCTACTTACCAATTCCACATGTGTCAGCTGTTGAGCCAGCGTGTAGGGGTCACTGCAGACGCTCAGGATTTCTCTCTGAATTGAGGGGGGTTTACTTTTAAAAGCAACCAGCTTGTCAGAGACAGCCGCGCTGATCTTGACGATGCCGTCCTGCCCAGGGCTAAGGGTTGCAAGCTTCTGATCCAGGGTTTGCAAAAGCTGATTCATCTTTTTCCAGTAGGCCTGGAGAAAAACAGAGCCGAGCAGAAGATGAACCTACGCAACCCTCCAGCACTCCACAACGGAGTCTTTTCGACTGCACTTTTCTAGTCCAAAACATCCCCAAGCCACCGACAGGTTACCTACCACCTTGTTCTCGACACGCTCATTTTGGAATGACTGGCTGACATAATTACAGGTCCACCCTCGGCTCTGCACCGCAGACACCGGCTCCAAGCTGCGCCAGCCCAACCCACGGACCAGCACCAACATAGCTCTGCCAGGGCCAGACTGAAGAGATTAGGAAGGAGATACAGCTCCTCCAGCAAGTTGCTCGACATTTATACTAATGTGCCTTGGAGCTGGTTCTGGTCCCGACTCTTTAATTTTGATTGACTGGCTGTACATATTAGTGATGTTTGTAATAATGAGCTTGGTCCCTAGTACTTGCGCTTCCCTCCATCTGTCTGCCTCGCACCCTGCTGTAGCATACCGGGGCTTTCAAGCACCAGGCCCTGCCAGGGGTAAGAGCACTGTGGGGCTGCGAGCATTTAATGTACAAGATGCTGATTTCTGTGAAGTGGAGTTTATCGAGTATCCCACTCACTGAGGCATGCGCAGGAGGCACCATCATTACCGGGCAGCCTTGGCTGACTTTGGAATTGGATTCCACATTGTAACGGGAGCGACAAGTCCCAAAGAACAGGCTGAAGCGCTCTTGTCACCTTTCACAACAGGCAGATGCTAATGTCATAAAACCGACAACTGGGAGACAGGGAAAAGGCCTCGGTAAGCAGAGATTTCTATTTAATAAAACCTACCCACAATGCAGGGCAACATTTTAGGGCCCTGTGAATTAATGCTTG
>NW_005842212.1:1154082-1164571 GCF_000455745.1 Alligator sinensis | reverse complement strand
CAGCAGGTCGTGTGCATGGGGTGGCTTGAAGCCTTGCATCCTCTAAGCAGGCAGATCAGTGCTGCACACGTGCTCACCTTGCTGAGCTGGGTGTGCAGGGTTTGCTGCCGATGGCACCGTCTGCTTTAGCCAAGCAAGGCAGGGAGTAGATAAGCCACAGTTATTTGGGAACGCTGTTTGGAGCAGGGTGCATTAGCAACGACGCTTCCCAGCACAGGTAGTCTTACTGCTAGCAAAGAGGAAAGCTCCGTAACTCTCAGTCAAATGGATGCAATTTAGCCCTGTGGTATCATTAATAGGAATGATTACAAATCAATATGCAACACAAGCCAACCAAGCAATGACTCTGTCTCCTCCAACGGGCTACATTGGATATAGAGGTGCGGGTCTGTTGCTGTCTCCTGAGCTCTGGTATTTTAGAAGCTCGTGTTTTTAGACACGGGCCCTAGGTTCAATTCTGCAGATGGTCGGCTACGGGAATCACTGTGCACGAATGACTTGGGAGCTTACGTAGCGCGTGGCAGCTTCCTTTCAGCTTCACAGCATCATTACCTGAAATGTTAGGAAAGCCTCTGGCAGACAGTAGGGACGCACGCTGCAGCAATTGTCTCTTGGAAAAGGACTGATCAGCATTTTGTGTTGGTGACACTCCCGTGCTACGTGCCCAGATCACTAGGAGTGGGACCCCATGCTTCCCTCAATATGCAGCATGTCCAGCTGTGTCCCAAACCTGGATTTCTCCCATTAACTCAAGGATTTAAAGAAGGTGCTGACATCGCCCTGTTTTCATCACGGTCACTTCAATACCACATGTGCTACTTTCATTATTCCTTCTGCAGCTTTGGCTTTCCGACCAGAAGAAATGAGGTGCTGGGCCAAACTCCACCTCCTCTGCCCACGTCACTTCAACCGGGCTGCACCGAGGGCGAGACGAACAGGATTTGCTCTCTGTTATTACGGCTATTGCTATGCAAGCAGACACGTGGCTCAGCTTTCATCTACGCCTTACTGACTCTGATGCAAGAGAAATCACCAGACTCGATTCACATGGGTCATTCTTCAAACAGAGTTTCATAGCTTTTGGGCGAGAGCTAAACCAGTCAGCGGTATCTCTGGTTTGCATCCATGCTGGTTTTCATTATTTCAGCTGTGGTTCAGCATCCCTATGAACAGATCCTGTCACATTGATTTTTTATCATGGGAAAAACATTGATTTCCCCCCACCAATAAAATTCTTATACCAAAAAAACCTGTCAAAATTCCAAAATATTTCAGGTTTTTTTTTGGGGGGGGGGGGGGGGGGGTGGGTTTGCTGAAATATGTTGGGGATTGAAGAAGTTTCTTTTTCTTGAGCAAAGAAAGCAATCTTCATTTTCTACCCAAAGTAGACCATTTTTACAAACGTTTTTAAAATCCAAACCCCACATTTTCCATCCAAAAGTAGTTTTCCAGGAAACATTTCAATGAGTCCTATCTGTGGAGTAACAACGTTCTTCATTGTTCGGGTGCAAGACCAAAAATCAGCCCAAGATGTCTTGAATGATTCAAGAGCATTATCAAACCTTTTGGAAAACTTTGGTCTAAATATCCAGCTTCACTTGACTTTGTGGTGAACGTTTCGCATGCACCTAACACAGGCCAGGGAAAACACAGATGCATGTAAACCTGCTACGTGATGAAGAGTACTAAGAGAAACACCAACCATACAGAAGCAGAATTATTTATAAAGTGAAATTCTCCAAGAAGTGTTTTGAAAAGACTCATTTTACTGAGCACATCCTCCAAGAAGCATTTCCATGTATTTTAAAGCAGTTTTATTGACTTTTCCCATTACAGATGTATTCCCTGCCTTGCTTAAACTGTGGCCAGCAAATGAAAATAGCACCTTCAATTAGATGCACTGCTCTTCTAGGCCCATCTGCTGGCAATTATCTCATTGCAAAATGCTGCTCTGATGTACTGAAAGCTCCACACCAGCCCGCACGCTGCCCCCTTCTACAGCACTAACAGGCAGAAGACGAGCGCTCTTGCTTAGTGGTTAAGCAAAAGAGTTAAGTTTCACCCAGGAAAGCTCTCCAGAAGATGGCAAACCCCAGCAGGTTGCTCAAAAGCTCAAAGTTTTGCCTGAAAAACTTCCCTCTCTAAGTGCAAATCACAGCAGTTGGCAAGAAATGCTTCTCAGCAATAATGCACACCTTGCTAAGCACAGCTCAGAGCCTTTGCAAACTGCTGGCCAAAGGGCAGAAGAATATACCGCTGGGGAAATTAATATTGCCCTAGGCAGCCTGGACCGAATGCCTCTTCCCCAGCAGTAGCCTCCGTGATTCACAACAGCGGCAGCCTTTCCCCAAGCAACTCATGTGGCCCAACTGCTGTTCCTCACAAAGGAAATTTGCATGTGCAGATGAGTTCCTCCTAAATTAATTATTGATTTTGCTCGGGCATAAGCTCTTGCAATTACAGCTCATATTAATATTTGAAGAACAACTCTTTGAGCCTGATCCAGAGACACACTGAGTTCCCTCGGGGGACCCAGCAAAGGCAACGGGAGCTGCAGGTGCTCAGAGGGTGAGTCCTGAGCGCTTGCCGTATGCGTCAGACATCCCAGTGGCACGTGGCAAATAAGCAGATGCTTTGTATGCAGAAGACTGATCTCGAGCAGTTTGAGCTCTTCTCCGGTGCGGCAGCTTAAAATAAAGTAGCTGTCTTGAGTTAGGTTTATTATTTGCATTGGTAACTCCCCCGTGCTTGCTGTCTCCTGTTCCTTCTGCTCCAAAGACAGATTATCTGGCTTCAGGTAATCCCAAAGGTGACAAGGACCCTTCCAGCTCAGCCAGCAGCAAGGCAGAGAAAGCTCTTCACCCCCTGAGCTAAGAGCGCTCCTCCGTCCCTTGGTCAGAGGCACAACTCCCATGGGAGCTGCACAGGTACAACGTCGCAATCCCCGCACAATGCCCTTCCCCACACATGAGAGCAGCCTGGATTTTAGACACATCGCTCCTACTCCATGCAAACCAGCCTGCAAGCGGGGAGGCCGTTTGGTTATTTCTTTCTGAGGTCAGAAGTGCCAGAGGCCTGGTGGCCACTTCTGACAAGCGCTTGGTAATGCACAGCCCCCGGACTGCCGTTAAAGGACACTTGCCAACACCAATTATTTTCCTCTTGTCATTCATCCCTTGTCAAGCCACAACTACTGGGATATGCAGGACTACTCTGGGCATCCCCTGGAGGTCAGCTGCACGCTGCTTCTCATGTTCACCATGTGGTTGCATCCACCTGTTGCCTTGTCTTCTACCAACTTACAATCTTAGGATCAAACTGAGCTTTTGTGGCAGGGACCCTCTTTGTGATGTGGTCATCCAGATGTGACCACAGTACATACAACCACTGACAACAGTAATGGGCAACCCAGCGCAGCAGTGGCTTCGCCACATAGATTCATAGACATTCGGGCTGGAAGGGACCTCGGAAGATCATCGAGTCCAGCCCCCTGCCCAGGGGCAGGAAGTCAGCTGGGGTCATAGGATCCCAGCAAGATAAACATCAAACTGTCGCTTGAAGGCGTTCAAAGTAGGTGCTTGAACCACCTCCGGCAGCAGGCTATTCCCAACCTTGGGGGGCTTGGACAGTAAAGAAGTTCTTCCTTATGTCCAGCCTGAATCGGTCTTGGAGGAGTTTGTGACCGTTCAACCTCGTCATCCCTTGGGGCGCTCTGGTGAGCAGACGTTCCCCCAGATCCTGATGAGACCCCTGATGAACTTACTGGTGGCCACCAGCTCACCCCTGAACATGCTACACTGCTCAGCCTCACCTGGTTTCCCAAAGCCTGTGGGGTCGGAGGCAGGAGCCTGCTGGGATGAATGGGGGTGTCAGGGCCAGAGACTCCACTCCTGGGCTGTCAGGTAGTGATCTGTGACTCTAGCACTGACTTCTTCCCCGGGCGAAGAGGAACTGCGGTGGAAGATGTACAGTGCCTATCTGGAGGCCAGGACCAAGGGGAAAATCCCTGTCCCCCTCCCCACAGCATTGCCGACCCAGAGGACCAGTCCACAGCCCTGGGAGTCCCAGCACAGGCAGCAACGTCAGCGTGGCCCTCTCGCCTTGTTCTCCTGTGGCACGGCCCCACCCAACAACCCCACGGGGCCCTCCTGCCCTTTCTCCCTGCATTATTTTATGCTGGCTGCCCTGCCTGGCCAGCCAAACCCCGGCGCAGCAATGCCAGCCTGTTGCCCATGAGCACCGCGCCAGCAGCTGTGCCAGCCCAGCCCGATCGCAGCTGCTTCCATTTCTCTCTTTTTCATGTGGATGGGCGGGTCCCAGCTCACTTCCTTTCTGCTTCAATCATGCCAATTATTTTTTTTCCTACTGGATTACACACATCTGTGGCCTCAAACCCAGGCTGAGCCTTGACGTCGTCAATGGAAACAGAATTCTTTCACGACCCATGGCTAACCCACCAGTAATTAGAGACTCGCAGTGCACTATCTGCCCTTCTCTCTATTATCTTCATGGGCTTCGTGCTATTTTTAATACCTCCGTGTCCCCAAAGGCCGAATCTGAATACACGTCCCACTAACATCCCATCCACCCCTGCTTTCCTACTCGGGTGCACAAACAGTAAACCTATTTTGAGGCCAAGAGGTAACCAGTGCGATCGTGGAGTATAAATAAGCTACGAGATGCAGCTTTCTGTTGAGACGCTTCTGCTGTATCACCTGTCAGTCTCGTACATACTCCAGGGTCTGTGATGCACCATTTGTAAAGGACATTACTTTTTCTGTTGTAAGTTTTGTCCCAGGAGTGCATGCAGTTGCAACTGCTTGGAAACACCACGTAAGAAAACTACTTCTATTTGCAGATGCAATCCCAAAATCAATGCCGCCTCTGTTCGCAGCCAGCATCCGACTCTGCGAGGACCTCTTCATTTGACATATTTGATGAATATTCAGTGCAATGCAGAGTTTTGGTCACACGATTAACATTTACAGCCACAGAGAAGTGGACCTCGGAGCATGACTCCCCTTCATTCCAACAGCCAGCTAGTCAGGGCATCGCGCTGAATACTTACAGCTCTGCAATCAGCTCGGCAGTGCTGGTGACGTCGCGCGAGTGATATGGAAACGATGAAGCTCAAGAGGAGCAGTGTTTGGTGAACAGCAGCGCCTGCAAGTGACTTCATGGGGCCAAGAAAGAGCCTGCCCCTGCATTCTTCACACGACTTCTCCTGGGGGCATCTGATAGATGCGGAGGGAACACAATGGGCACACGATGGGGCAGAGAGGAAGCGTGGGGCGTGCAAGACTAATGTGCACGTGGCATTTTAACAGCCGTCATTGCAGGACTATTCCTTAATTCACTGGGGGACGTAGTGAGTCAGTGTGGGGGCGGCACCAGCGCCGGAGCATGTTAATGCTCAGCGTGCTAGGGAAAAAGATGTGCGACTGTCCATTTGCATTTTTCCATCCCTGACATGCGAGAGACTTCCCACTGGACCTGCCTGGGGCTGTGCTGGCTTCAAGGTGCAAATTCACGTACTTGTGCCTCTCTCCCCAAAGGTTTAAGACAGAAAGGTTGGAGTCCGGGAGGCAGCCAGGCCTAGTGGACCAAGCAGTTTGGGCTCCCACCATGTTGCCCTTTAGCACCTTTATAGAATAGGGAGGACAATCCTCCATCCACCCCTGGGGATCCCTGATCAGCGGCTCAAGGATGAGAAGACCTTGATGCCTGGGCATGGTTTTAAGCATCCTGGTACCAGCTCGTCCACAGGCTAGGGCCCAGAACGGGAGCTGTCACCTGCTACCTGCCCAGGGACTGCTTCTGTCTTTGCCAGGACATGGAAGAAGGCTCATTTACCCTACTGATGACCTGCATTATGGGGTCTCCAGCTGTGCTGCTCTGCAGAGACCTCAGCCATAGAGAACCTTAACTCTCCTCCTTCCTGGTCACTAGGTCTCTCCTGGGCCAGCAGGTCCAGCGGTCACGTTGCTTCTCGCCTACCCACCTCAACCAGAAGAGAGGCTTGAAATGCATGTTTTGTGCCCTGGTTCATCCCAGCCTCTGCTGGTGCAACTCGGGGATGACTCTGGCCCGGGAAAATGACAGCAGACGCCATCCTAATTTCGTCACAGCCAGCAGAGCCCCTCGGAGAAACCCGCAGCTAATTTTTCAGCATTTAAACTCTCCCCAAAGCCACCGTACGACACGGGATCCCTAAAACACTGTCAGTCCCCGACACCTTCATCCCCAGCTTTAGTGTTTATGGCCAAAAGTTAACGGGATACAAAATGAGCTAATGTTGTGGCCCATTGATCTCGAGGTCTTTAACGTGAATCCCGGGGGTATTAGTCGAGCCAGACTCTGAAAGCAATGTTCTGTGTCTGTTCAGCTTCTGGATCCTGCCTCCACAACTCTCAGAGATGAGATCTGAGGGCAGCTGGGAAGGAACAGAAGGAAAGCAGCAAAGACAGAAAATGAGGGATGCAGGTGGAAGAGGATGAAAGGAAACAAGGAGAGGAGAGGCGGGGATGAATCGGGAAAGTGAGGCTTCATGTCGGGAGACAGAGAGGACTGTGAATGCCCTTGGAGGGCATCTTTTCCAGGATAAGCATCATTACTTCTGTATCCTCAGTCAAGCCAGGACTTTACATAGCCCTCTAAAATTAATTGAGAGGAATCTGGCTACTTGCCCTGCCCTACGTAGGCTACAGTTAACCCACTGGCAGGTTGCATCCATCACTGCTTGGGTACGGGGTTTAGCACACTGGACTCAGAGACTCAGCTGGGGTCGGGGGGTTCATTCCTCAGGCTTTAGCCTAAACTATGGGAAAATCATGGCACCTGCTCTGTGCCTGACCTCCTCCTCTGCAAAAGAGAACATGTCCCTTCTGCAGAGAAGCATGGGGAGGTGGGGGAAAGAGGGGAATAAAACCTAGAGATGATCCAAGTTATCTAAATACTACAGCCACATCAGCACCAAAAGGAACACCGCTTTCGGTGGAACTACGATGGCTTTCATTCATGAAACCTGGGTTCATTCACAAAAGCCTTCAGAAATAGGATGGGGACCCATGGTACAAAACATAGTAGGGAAAAAGGAAAACGGTTGAGCAGAGCATTCCCCAGCACCTCGAAACACCACCAGCCTCACCTCGTCACAGGGAGCAATCCTGTGAATCATGTCTTTCAAGTGGCCGATCATCTGCTCTTCCTGGAAATCATAGGGGAATGTTTCTGTCCACTCTGCCAACAGCTGCAGGATTTTGGGTCCAAATTTTCTGATCCGGGCCTGAAACAGAAACGAGACTGCTGGAGACGGGCTGAAAACCCAGTCGGCAAAGTCATGAAGAATGTCTGGACTAATGGCGGTTGGGGCCAAATTTCCAAAGAAGGCATTTAAGGTCGTGTCCGCAGAATCGGCACACATGCAAACAAATCACCTGGGCACAAATGGCACGTTTCTGCAAGCAAACTCAGAGTGCCTGTGTGCTGCTGTACATGCAGATGTATAACATCTGCCCAGATGTTGTATGCGCAATTGCACGCACAATTACCCGTTTCTGGGCAGAGGGACACATGTTGTTGGGGCGACTTTGCTCCCCTTGTTTAAAAGATCTGGCCTTGTCCAATCCAAAGCAGACAATCTTTCCTCCTGTTCGAGTCCTGTGCACACTTCCATTGGTTACTGGTTGCAAACTAAATATTTCTTGGGCAGCAAGCAGAGGAGTCTTTTGCTGCTTTGCTTTCTGGCAGGCAGGATCTACCATTTAGTGGACACTGTCTGCAATCCTGGGGGAGGAACAGACACAGAAGTGAGCTGTGTTAGTAACATCCCTCCCCCAACTCTAACTACCGATTATACTGCCCTCTTCTCCTTATGCAAGTGTTGAATAAGTTTAGAGATGTTGTGGGATGGAGAGGAGAATTTGGGGCAGACCCTTCTCTGTGCAGCCGTATGTAACTCAATACATTCCCGGTTCCTGCTTCTTCCAAAGTGTTCATTTTCCATTGTCCACAGGAGGAAGGACAAGCGGGGGGAGGAAGGCAGGGCAAATCGCTCCAAAACACAAGCAAACAATGGCATTTTTATTTACAGAAAATGCAGATGAAAACAAGCAGTTTCCTGGTGTATCCTCCAACCCGTAGCTAACGAGCACCCTGTAATCAGGAAAAATGATACCGTTCTGCTCCACAGCTCTCTGCTTTTCAACAAAGTCGGTTAAAATGCATAGTTCAGCTTTCCACCAACAACAGGTTTCAAAGTACCACAGCTCTAAAAATAGTGTCAGCCTGCCCCAAGCACACGCTCGGACATCAGCAGGTGGCTGCTAAGGAAAAGGCTCTGTTGGGCCTGCAAGCGGGGAGGGTCTTTTTATCCAGCCGCGTGAACTGGTGTTTACTTCGGTTTATGCACTGGAGGAGGGAATTGCGTGCCGTCACGGGACACGATTCAAGGCATCGCATGCTGCTGAGTCTAGGTAGAAAGGATGCTCACGAGGAGGGCTTTCCAGTGTTTAAAAGCTTAGCCCAACCATGGCAGACAAGGTTCTTTGGGTAATTCTGATCTCTTTTATTAGACCAACTAAATAGTTGGAAAATTTCTCTTTTGCAAGCTTTTGGGTACAAACACCCTTCTTCAGGCAGAAGAAGCGGCTGCAGCTGTTTTGTGCTCTTCCCGGGTCCAGTGACACCGGATTGATTTATGGCTGCCCACGTGGCCCCGGCATGTCTACCTGGAGGTTCACCACCAGAAGATGGTGTTGCACTTATTAAATTATAAACACGTGAACACACATCTTTCCTTGTGAGCAGTTATACTGCCAAGCCCTAGGAAAGTCATACGCAGACCTAAAAGTCACCGCAGCTTTGAAATATCAGGTCCGTAGAATAAATGTTTATTAAAAAGGTATCTGGCACATCATGTAGGGGGTTCGGCATCCGGCATATAACCCGAGACAAATAGTCTCAGGTTACTGCTCTCACTTAGTTGGCTTCAGGTCTGTACGACCCTGGCCCGCCTTGGGGGAGAGGCAGTCCTGAAATGTGAACATCCAGTCCCAGGCTGCATGATGCCAGGACAGCATTTGTCCTGGTTTCTCAGGATTGTGCAGGATCCAGGTTTTCCGTTCACCGCAGAAACATGTGGGGCCTGGCAGGGTCCCCCTTGCAGGCTGGCAGAGTTGCAAGGGGCTGTGGGGAGTGGGACATGGGGGGACCACGTGCATGCATGTGTGCACACATGCACGTGGCCAGGAATACAACCACAGCAGCAGTGGAGAGCAGTTCCCGCAGCTGCCTGCAGGTAAGTCAATGGGGGTCAGGGTGGCAGATTGAGGCACCCATGGTGAGGGAGGGAGTGGGGCAGGGGCTGGGCCTGGGGATGCTGCCCAACCAGGGCTGTGCACGGGGCCCAGGGCCAAGTTGGGGAGTGGGACGGAGTCACAGGTGGCTCATCCAGGGGCAGGGGGGGGGCTCCCTGCTGTTGCACGTACTCCCAGGGAGGGGGGCATGCCCCCCCAAAGGCTCTGCTCAGCTCTGTTCTGGGGGGAGGGATGAGGGGGCATCATCTTAGGCCTCCCCCTGCAAAAAATAAAAGTCAGCGCCTACGGCATCACTGACAAGCAAGTAGGGGAGGGGGTAATCTTCATGACTGCCGCACCCCAGGTACAGGTACAGGTACAGGCCCCCGGGTACGGTAGGAGTGTGTTACACACCATACCCAAACGTGGGCGGTCCTTCAAGAAAACGTGATGCTCTCCAGGTGCAAGAGCAGCTTGGATCGTTCTCATCCTGTTCACGTCTCACAACCGTACTATTACTTTAACACAATTCCTTGTATGCCAGAGGAAGCAACGCTTCCCGGCACTCCTATACGGGAGCGATCTGTCAGTACAGACAAGGGGAGGTTAATAGGTAGTTGCATGCTATTACGTGGAGTTCACAGTGACAGGTGAGGCCGAAGGGAATTGTTAACTACCGTACCGGAAGCAAGACAGCAAAAGGGCAGACACATTAAGTACAAACGGGAAGGAGCGAGCTGGGCTGGCAACTGCAATCGGCAGTGTGAGGTTTAAATCCTCCCTCCTTGCAGCCTGGAGGCTTGATCAGAGCCTTAAAGAAGTGAGAAGGGAAATCACCTGGGAAGACTGAGACGGGGGGAAAGGGAAGTTAGAAGAGGATTTGGAGTGACTAGCACCTGGAGCTCTGCCCTTGGATATCAATGATATCAGTAGGATGCAATTATGTCAGGTTCCCAGGGACGACCAGAACCTTTCTGGGAACGGTTTCGTACAGACAGAGAGGAGGTGAACAGACAGATGTGTCAAGGACTACCCCAGCAACGCTCTCCATCAGCCCTGCCCTCGCAGCCCTTTGCAAGGGCTTTGAGCCTTCCCAGTGCAACACAACTCACCTTATCCAGCACGGGGTCATCGAGGCGCTGCTGCTCGATGCACTTGTGGCAAACCCGGGACAGAAGTTCGTGAGGGTCAAT
>NW_005842212.1:1124061-1154051 GCF_000455745.1 Alligator sinensis | reverse complement strand
CAGCAGGAACGTGAAGATGTAGGCCTTCTGTGGAGCCAAAGAGGCAAACCTATTCTCAGAGGGCTGGAGAGCATGCGACATTTGCCAGAAAACGCCTTGAATGCCATCTCTAGACCTGCTCTTCTTACAAGGCACAGCTGCTTCCGATCCCCCATTTATAAAGAGACACAGGCATTTAGGCACACACTCGCCTTGAGCTTACACATGCGTGGGTACAGCACATCTGTAAATAGTGACGCCAGATTGATTGATTTATGACTGCCCAAGGGACCCCGGCATGTCTACCTGGAAGTTCACAAGCAGAAGATTATGTTGTACTTATTAAATTATAAACACGTGAACACACATCTTTCCTTGTGAGCAGTTATACTGCCAAGCCTTAGCAAAGTCATACGCAGACCTAAAAGTCACCGCAGCTTTGAAATGTCAGGTCCGTAAAATAAATGTTTATTCAAACGGTATTTTTCCAGCGAGTTTGAAATATATGCATGAATCTCCAGGACGAATCCTTAAATAGTATGCAACGTCATTTTGTGCCCTAACCTTCAGGCTCCTTCCCACAGACCCACCCCTGCCCCCGAAAAACAAGTAAAAGATTTCACATCCTGCACACTGCCTACTAACAAATCTGACAGTCTAATTTGGCCATTACCTATTTTTTATTGCTTTTCTCCTTTTTTTTTATTATTTATTTTCAGCTGATCAGAAAATGAGCTCTTGCTAATTTAAGACTCACTGAGCGTTCTGCATTGATACCTTTCCTGGGCCCTCAAACTGCCCAAAATTCAGTCATCCTCTTTGCTACTTCATAATACAGGCCATTGCATTGGGACGCATTACCACTTAAAAGACTTCCCATCAAACTCTGCCCTCAATTCCACCGAGATATGGCAAATCCACCGAAGTCAAAAGGGCTGCATGAGTGTAAGAGGAGAATCAGACCTCTTGGATTTGATTCTCGTTGTCAGTAGAGTTATTCTGCAT
Organism: Alligator sinensis; assembly: GCF_000455745.1. Lineage (NCBI taxonomy): Eukaryota > Metazoa > Chordata > Crocodylia > Alligatoridae > Alligator > Alligator sinensis. The sequence continues at coordinate 1,153,067 of NW_005842212.1, read as the reverse complement.
TGACACTGGTGAAACAAAGATCAGAGTTTGTGCTCATGTGCAGAGGCGCTACGAGTTTGCATAGGATATCCTAGGCACGTTGTGAGCTGCCATAAGCCGCGGCTCTATGTTCACTCAGGGAATGCCGCACGCGCACAGAGCGGTCTGGGCGATTGTAGTGGCCTCTGAAGTTCAGCTAGTTTACTGCTCGTTCAGATTCAGAGCTATTTTGCTACAGCCAACAACTAAGCCTCTCCGGGATGTGCTGCTATTTTTTAAGTGCCCCCCTGCCTGCTAAATTGCAAATTCATCATCACCAGCGCTTTATTTCCCTTTTGTCTTATTTAACCAGGCAGCGGATCCCGAACTGGAGGCTCTTGCGTGGGAAAAATTACCAGAGCACTGCAACGACATTTAAAGCAATGCGTCGATTTACCCAACTTGAACTGTTTCAGTTTTCAAACGATCCCTCTTAGTTCTTAAATGGGCACATTTGCATTTGGGCATAAAGTGCCCCAATTCATCAAAGCTAAGCTGAAACCCTGCTTACTTCTGGGTAGTAATCAGCAGTAGGTATGAGGTGTTGGATTAAAGCATCTAGAGAGGCTGAGGTGAGGTTTCCATCCTGGAAGATCAGTCCACCTTGGTCATCTTCTTTCGATGAGTGTAGATGGGGACTGAAGCCGCAGGGAGCGAACATGCTGGTTGAGCTCAGCGCCTGGGACATGCCTTCCTGCAAGAGAAAGAGGTACCTGTCAGGAGACAGCTTGGAGGCCCTGAACCCCTGCGGCACAGGAACAACCTGGTGGTTAAGACAGACTGCAAGCAGGGCTTCCCGTTTGTAGGACGAGCGAGCTATCTTGGATATGCAACGCCCTCGCTGACACGCAGCGCTGCCTCCTGACCACACCTGCTCTGGGAAACCTGCTGCAAGAAAACAAGAGACTTGTTTCTGGAGGAGGAAGGCAACTGCCCATGGCACCCCTGGCACAGAGTAATAGAAGCAGCATTCTCCTATCTCCATCCTGCTCCTGGCCCTGGAGATTGCCGCACAGAGGATACACTTGGCCTGGACCCGTAGCAGCTTCTTGGGACAACGTGGAAGCCACAGACCTGAATCCATGAGCCCCTTGAAGCAGGCACCACCATACCCATGGAGCTACAACTCAAGCACAGGCCAGGAGACAGAGGGTAGGTTTCAGCTGTGGCTCGGGACACGGGCTGAAGATCCCACGGCTCCCGGGAGATGAAGGAGGGAGCACGAGGGATTGCAGAGCGAGGAGAAGGAGAAGGAAGGATATGGGAGTAGTGAGGGTCGAGGAGGAGCAAAGAAGGGACCGGGCACCAGGAGGGTGGCCGTGCGTGGGACTCGGCAAGGAGAAGGCAGCAAGAGAACCAGAGGAAGCACAAAGGAGACAGAAGGAATAATAGGAAAGCACGAAAAAGCCAGGAACATCAGTAATTTTTTTTTGGCGGAGGGGCCTGAAACTGGTCTCCTAACTCTATACAAGCACGCTTCAATAAATCTTCTCATTCTCAGCACCCACCGACTGCCGTACGAGGCACTGGGTGCTCCGAATACTGAATACCAAGCCGTGTAGTTAGGTGTCTATGTGGGAACCCAAGGGCACGATTTCAGACTCCAGGCCTTGAAAGTCCTGACATTAGCTGCACTCCTGCTGTTGCAGCGGCCGCCCGTGCTGGGATTTACGGGCTGCTTTTAGCGTTTATCCCGTCAGCCCAATCATTTCGGTCCGACTTGGGGGTCTAGAGGATGGTTATACTGCGGGCTGCAACACGCATCCAGCTGGCCCCGAAATCACCCGCAGACACTGCTCTGCCCCAGCGGTGGAAGGGGGGTGACAGGTACATCAGACAAGACACTGGCCCGCTCGTATCTGGGAGGTTTAAACTGGGACAAGCACCAGGAGTTCAAGAGAGAGGCATTTTCCAACCCTCAGGTCAGCCGAGGCTCCAGCTCTTGCTGAGAGCATAATCTCTCGCCGACTGACGAACAAGCCGCGTCCTGCAGCCTCCGGCCCCAGACCTCCCACGTGGAAGCACGCAAGGCTGCAAGGCAGAGCGAGCCCTGCCAGGGCTGCGTGCTCACGCAGAGACATCCTGCCTGATGCTTGCTCATCTGCTGTGGTCAGCTCACGGGGGAAGAGAGGCTTCTGGCCCGTCTCCCTCCTGCTCTCTGACCCCCTCCCCTGCACAGGTTTTTGCTGCCCCACGTCTTGCACGCTGCCTGCGACCCGGCCCTGCGCATCCATCGCCTGCGTTCCCATTTCACGACCTTTGGTGCGGCGCGCTAGCGAGCTCTGCTTTCGCTGCCCGTACAATGGGACGCTTTTGTGACTACAAAGCTGGCATTTAGCGAGTGCCCCTCACCCTGTCACAACCCTCACGTTGCCCCCAGCTTACACCATTGCCGAAGCCTTGCCAATTCAGAGAGCTCCTCCAGGCCACAGATCAAGACGCCCGTGTGAACACATGAAAGAGGCCATGAGCTGAACCCAAGCGCCACGGGAGACTGGGCTTTATCATCAAAGTTCTCATTACTTCACCCTTCAAAGACGGGTACGCTGCTCGGGATGCATGCAGCCCGGACACGGAGCGACTCTCACCCCCCCTCCAAAGAGGTATGCCGACACTGTTAATATTGGCAGCCCCCGGCTTAGCAGCGACTAAAAAAAAAGAAAATCCAGCCTTGACAGAAAACCAAAATAGACTACAGGGGCCCTTTTATTTTAGTTTTAAGAACAAAATCTCTGTTAAGGTAATTGAATATGTGTCACTCTTGCACGAATGGGAGCTGCAGCCTCTAATTTTAAAGAGTGTGCAGATGCATTTGTTAATAAGGCTCCAATAGCAAATAATTGCTGCTTTTTGTACCCTGTTCAGACCCCGGGCATTAAATGGGGAAAAGACTGCCAAATCCCATTTGTTATTTCTAACACTCTCTCTGTTACCTCTTGTTTCTATGGCAATAATCCCAAGAAAGATTACATGTTCATATAGATCGCAAAATAAATCTCCTGGCTATCGTGTTGCCTGAGCCAGGAATAGAGTTAAAAAGCTGTAAATTTATAGGACATTTTCTTGCATCAATGCAAAATACAGATTTCAGGGATATAATTTGTGCCGTGTAATTCCTCATTGTCAGCACCATTTTTATTATCCAATAGTAATGTGTCCGAAGAGGCGACTGCCTGAACCTCTGCATCTCATTATGAGGGAAATTTGGGGAACAATGCAATGTATGCTACTTCCAAAAATCATTTGGGTTTTTCAAGCTAAATAAGCAGGGCATGTGCAGCTGTCGTCGGTGCTGCTTGCGGTAAGAAACACAGAACTCCACCTCCCGCCACGCGCCGCTGAATCAGATTCCAAAAATCCACTGGCAGACGCTCACGGCCTCCGCGGGAGTCAGTTCGCAGGCAGATAACAGCCTTGTACAACTGCCAGCTTAAGACATTGCTGGGAAAGAGGCTTGTGCTGCAGTATGGAAGGTCTCGAGTTCAAATCCCGGTGAGCAGCGTTATGCAGGCAGAGTCTTGCATATAGTGAAGGGCAACTGGACCAGACTAAGAAACCTGAGTGAAAAGTAAAGCTTTTGCACCATCAAACCCTGGACTGAAGTTCACTCCAACAAGGACAGTAATGTGTTAAGCAGGAAGGCAGCATGCTGCGCGCGGGCTCTTTCCCAAGCTGCAACCGAAAATCAAACTGTTCTTTCTGTCCTTTTGAACAACTTGCAAAGACGGATTCCCTTTAATGCAGATCTGTTTCTGGAAGAAGCTGTAGCTGGACATACGCTATCAATCACCATAATATAGAAAATGAAAACACTAAGTGCACTGAATGCAAAAAACCAAGGGACATTTGTCTTATTTGTCTGCAGTGATGGATGTTAATAATGGGCACACGTGTCTTTTTCTCCGTGTGTTGCAATCTTGTCCCATCCCTTGCATATGCTACTGCGATACACTGATGTCAGGTGAGAAGGTGAAGGCTTCCTGTTTAACTTCAAACCTTGCAAATATAACCACAATCAACCCAGCTGTATCTTTACACAACTGTGCAAGGCCACAAACCTTCTTAGTGCCCGACCAGCCCAGGCTACTCGGCACATAAAGGCCCACAACTAAAAAAGGGCCATTGCTAAGTGCTCTAGGAGTGATGGCAGTTAAATACCATCCATCTCTCGAGCCCTCTTGTTGCTGGTGGGCATTGAGGGGGTTATTGGCAGGTGGTCTGGGTGAGTGGGAGCATTCCCCAAGAAAAGAAAAGACGCGAGAGATCCAGCATATTCCAGCGTTCAAACCATTGGCGTGCTCCTTAAGAAAGTCCAGGGGAAGATGCTTTTCTTTGGGTGGGGGTTTCTGAAGGCATCCTAGGGGAGAGGGGGAAATAGAATAGCATCTTTGGCAGCCCTTGCATAGGGGACAGTCAGGCCAGCAGGCTCCTGAACAGGGCCATATCCTGGGACAAACAGGCCAGATCTGAGTTATTGTGCCTCTACACCAATACAGAGGGAGCGTTAAATGCCACTCGCTCCCAACCGTGGCGTGTTGTATCCACTTTGCAGGAGGAAAAACTGAGCAGACAGGGCACAGGGCAGCGGACAAACTGGCCAATACAACCGGTGCTAATCAAGAACGCTCTCTGTGGGCCGTTCCCTAGTTTACAGCTCGGGAAACCAGTGACCTCCAGAGAAGCAAGAAGCAACAGAATCCGCTGCGTCCTGCTGTGCTTATTTAAGGTTTTTAAATGGGAGATATGATGTAGTTGGCCAAGGATAATGAGATGCAAAGCTCAGGCAATATCCACTCTTCAAAGACACTTATATTAGATAATCAAAATGCAGCTTGCCGGACCTGAAGAATTACACTGCATATATTATAACCCTAAGTAGCATATTTCCACTGCAGAAAAAGGGGGACCATTTCAATATTATATTCATAACAAAGATAGATTTTTAGCTCACACAACTGTTCTTTTATTCCTCTTGCTCTTTTCTCTCCCTTCCTTTCTTACATATTCATTAAACTCTTGAGCTTTTATATTGTAGTTCTTCTATGACTTTGTTTCACTGTATTACAGCCATTTAAAAATTAACTAAGCTATCTAAAAAAGAAATGGGAGAATTACGTCAATACACTGCTTTTTGGCTTTCCCAACTGGGTCAGCATGATATTCCAACTCAGTGATTTCTACTGCGCGAGGCTTTAGAAGTCTCTGATGTGTAATAAATGACACAATGCTACGTAAAAATTATGTTTTCTTTTGGTAAAAACGCACAGCGAGATGTTTTACCCACCTTGGGATTCAGCAGAGGCCAAGAAAGGATTTGGGGACTTAATCCACTGAGCCAGAAAGAACTAAAACTCTGAGCGGCGCTGTGCTGAGAGCCTGCGTTCGGTGGGCGGGAAGGAGGACTTCCCTACAAATCCCAAAAGATGTGCACAGGCTTTTGCACTAGCAGCTGCATAGCTCGTGGTCAGTCCCTTGCACAGAAGGTTTCTGCTCGTGGCAGGAGCAGGCTTGCTTGGGGTCAGTCTAACAGTGCTCGTACCAGACAGCGGGCATCCAGCAGGATTCAATTTTGGGCATGTGCTTGTGCATGCGGCAGGAGAAGCCCTCCTGCCTGCTGGCAGACGTACACCTCCTCTCTGACCGATGGAAAGCTTCTGCGGATGTCCAGCAGCGGGCAGGAGGCGTGTGAGCGCTTGTAAGCCATCTGCCGTCTGCTGCGGGCACTTCCCGGGAGTGCCCCCCTCCACCCACGCCCATCACGGCGCGGAGTCAAGAGGTGTTGGCAGAAGCAAGACTGCTCTTCCAGAAGCACTTGGCTGTGTTCACTCTGGTAGCAGAAACCAGACACTGGAGACAAAGCCTAGGTCTGCGACTTTACTTCTTGGCACCAGTCACACGACCCAGGGCAGCAGGAGTCAGATACCACCTTACCAGGTCCAGGTTGCAGGCTAAGGTTGCCAAAGTCAGTGTCCAAGGTTGTGTGCTAAGCAGGAGTGAAAGGAACTTAGCCAGGGGACTAACTTCAAACCTTGTTGTATTAGGTGGATACAACGAGCCAGATTTCCAGTGGTCTTTAAGTGTCTGAAGATAGACAGGCACCTCCGGGATTTGCAGAAGTGCCCAAGCAAGCTGGGCACTCACCTCCCACCGATTTTGAGTTGAAACTTCAGGTGCTTTGAAAAAAAAAAATCCCTCCCAGCACCTCGGTGCATCTTTAGGCACCAAAATATCTTTCAACCTAGGAGACTGAGCAGAGCGGGTACTGGAGAGGCTGCTAAGGCTTCACAGGAGACTGGTCTCCTTCCCCCTGTGTGGACGCTCTCTCCTACTACACAGCCGCCGAGCATTTCAAATGGTCCTGACCTACGAATTGCTACTTTACTTCTTGGCACCAGTCACACGATCCAGGGTAGAAAGAGTCAGATACCACCTTCCTAGATCCAGTTGTTACAGGGCTCCAGGAGCTGCTGTAAAACTGCCCCTGACTCCAGCTAATGTGGACACAATAAGTAATACGAGAAGCATTTAATCTATTTTTGCCGGCTTTGATGTGATAAGTGTTTCATCCTTGTATCAAAAAGCTAATCATGCTGTTTACTTTTGATCTTGAATTCCTCTCGCCCTTCCATCTGTTCCATCTCTCTCGGGGAGAAGCAAGGAGGAAAGTCAGCATCATGTGCTGAGTAGAGCTGGTGGGAAATTGCTTTTACAGGCTACAAAATTCCAGGATTGCAACTTCTGTGCTTCAAAAGAAGCCCTTCTGAATGGTTTTCCCACAAACAGCGACAAAGAAACCCACCCCGTTGCAGAATTAACAAGACCTGATGGGTCCAGCGTCCCAGAGTCAAGTCTGGCTCTGCCATTCTTCCGCGTCCCAGGAGCGCTCTAGCCACCAGACCGCTGGCTGCCAGCCGGCATTAGCCAGGCAGAGTACAGACTTGAACTGAGTATCCCACATCCCCGCTGAATGCCCCAGCTCCAAGGGTCCTCGCTGTTCTGGGCTGGGCAGTGGCTTCCCTCTCCATTCCCACCTGACACTGATATACTTTTTTGGATTAAATTTCCATCAAGAACATGATGTTCCCGGGAACATGCTCAGTTTTGACAATTCAGCATTTTTGGATGACATTTTTTGGATGGAATGCTTTTTCCAGTCCGCTCGATCGCACCAACCAGCTGCCGTGGCTGCACAAAGTGACCTTTGGGAAGAACCGAGTGAAAGGGTTTGCTCGTATGCAATTGCCCCGGGGGCTGAGAGATGGGATCTTCCGCTCCCTCTGGTCTCCCAGCTGCCCGCTCTGTTGGGCCAGGACCGCACCGGCAGAGCCCGAGAGCAGCAGCCTCTGTCCATAGGGTATGAGCCGACGAAGTGCAGATCAGCTACGGGGATCTGCCCAGAGCACAGAAAATCCTGTGCAGATTCACCTCCAATCCTCCTGCCATCTATCTTATTTCATTGCAGCACGGTGCAAGGTGCTCATGTGTGGACAGTCAGGGCAGGCTCTGCCCTGAGATGCTTACAGTGTAAGAAGACGCAGATTAATGACGAAATGAGAAAAGGAAGGAAGAAAGCGGCTGGGTCATACTGTGAGCAAATGCCGCCACGAAGAAGAGCAGACAAGACTGCCGAGTGCCAGCCTACGGTATCTCTAGTCATCCCCCAGGCCTGGCACAAGAGCCTCTGTCATTGCTTCGCCTTCAGGGTTTAGCAACTGGTGCTTGGTAGACACAGCGCAGAACAAGGCTTATTTTGCTGGGAGCATCCTTCGTCCTGAACTCAACAGACTGCTTGAAGGCAACAGCTCGTGCCAGGACGCTTTCCCTGTTAGCAAGCAGCATTTGGCAGCAAGACCTCCCGGCAACGCTGGCTGAAGACACCAGACATTTTAACGTGAAGCGCGTGCTGCTTTTGTCTGACTAATCATGCCTGTTTGCAAGGAGCAGCGTTTAGGGGCCTGTAAGCATCAGATTAATAGGCCAGTATTAACGTTCTGGATTTACAGCCCTGCCCTCTCCAAGCATTTATTTGTCATCAGCTGGGTCTTTACGGTGAAGGCCTGTTGCAAGCATTCAAAAAAACCCACCGCCTGACTAATCTGCTTTCTCCCATTGTACTGGGAAGCAGCGGTTGCGTGTCCACGCGGGGCGGAGGGAATAATACTGGGAGTGCTCTTCGACAGGTCGCCAAGCCAAAAGCTAGGAAAGCGCTATCTTGTCTTGTCAGTGCTTACCTATCTGTACCTTCCCATGGGATTTATTCCCATCCTGATACCTCTTTCCTTGCTGCCTTTATTCATTGAAGTCTGACTTGCTCTTCTCCACAGATGCATTTTAGCTGCCCTTACCCTGCTCCGAGTTACCGAAGATGGCAGGGTGCCTAACCGTCTCCACCGTGGCCATGGCCTCGTCACCTGCTCCCTCGCTCACTCGTGAAGTGCTTTCGGGATGCTCTGGATATGAGAGCCACAGCACGAGAGTCCAGCCCTTTTGGGCTAACAATGACGGCTTGCTGCCCCTCCGCGCCGCTCTCTGGAGAGTTGGGAAAGCCACACCGAGATGCCATCTATATGGTCTCAGGGAAAAGCTTAAACAGGGCAGGGATCCATGTCATAATGGTCGACATGATCAAAGCATTTTGTTTTTAAAAAAGGTGACGCGTTTAAACTGTGGGGGGTGAATCCAGGGTTTTGACCTCATTCTTTCCCGGTGTAAGCCCTCCACAGCAATGGGCATTAGTCTGAAAGCTCAGTAAGTAAAGACCTGAGGATTTGGGCACGCTTACTGCACAATGCTACGTGTAGCCGATGTCTAGGCTCTCCTTGCAGGGACTATAGAGTAGGAAGGACTGGGGAAGCTCCGTTTTGAGGATGTCATAAAAACTTCAGCTCAGAGCAGCACTTTCACCTTCTTCCTCATTCTCCAAGCCAAGATCTCTAAAGCTCTGAGCTTTGTGCTAATGGCATGCTGGGATCATGCTTGCTTATCTAGGAAAGCTTCGCCACATCATTATTTCATGACTGCACGTCTGCCAGAGGAGCTGCTGGGCCTCGGAGTCACTTGACTAATGGAGCCGGTTCAGGTCTCTGTGCAAATCCAGCTCCGTATAAATGAAGGTGGAAGGATGCAGCATGGTCGTGCTGGAGCAATTCACCCTTCTCACAATCCACTGAATGCAAGATCCACCAACAGACTAAGAGAAAGGAGTAGAAGAGCAAAACCTGCTGGTTGACATCCTGGGCTGAGATGGAGAAAATTGGCATCCGTTCCCTGCCCTGGCACAGACCTCCATTGCTGTGAGCAAGGCGTTTACCCGCTCCATCCTTCCACGTCTCTTCTGCAAGGTGGAGATAACACCATTCCCTTTTCTTTCCCCCTTTGTTTAGTGTGTCCATTTCGACTGTAATCTCTTTGGAGCGAGGACAGTCTCTTGCTCTGTGTTTGCACACCACTTAGCCCAAAGGGGCCACGATCTCAGTTGAGATCGCCACTATTATACGAGTAACAAAAACAGGAGAGCCGGGGGGACCCTATCTATCACCGGCTGCTTTCTGGGAGGTACATTTTCCATGCTAATTGTAAAGCTATTCGTTTTAGCAGAGGAATACATTCACAGTTATTAAGTCATAAACATCCCGATCTTTCTCCCACTGTTTTAGCAGGAGGGGAACGGGGAAGATTGAGAGGGAGAGATCACTGGTGTTTCAGGAAGCCGGAGGAAAGTAAGTCACATACTGAACTAACTTTCTGGTTGTCAGGGCTGGGGTTATAAATGGTTTTTCAGTGCATGTGGGTGGTGTTAAGAACATTATTATGTATTTGATGCTGATGTAATTAGGAAGCTGGTGGCAGATGTTGCTTTCTTTTCACCTTTTTCAACAGGCCATAAAACATTCAATTTACAGTCCGTAAAGTTGTAAAATTGCACAAAACTCAACCTGTCAATCCCGCTAACACCGGGGATGTTTAAATGAGGGATATAATGAAGCCATGCGACGTACAAATGCACAGTAATCACAAGGGATAAGCACTGGGGGAATGAGAAGGTGGGAAAATGTGATTGCAAACTTCTAAGTATAAACAGGTGATTCAATTTGGTAGTACGTAGGATCCTCCCTGTGCTCCTGCTTGTTCCTCGCGTAGACTGGAAGCTGCAACGGAGACATCCATGACCCAAATTTTACAAGCGTAGCAAGAGATTTTGGGTGGCTCAAATCTAGGGTATCAAATCTCAGATGCCGGAAAAGGTGTCTGAGCATCAGACACCCCCCAAAAATCACAAGTCACTCTAGAAGATGTATGCCTTTAGTCGAGCTGTTCTGAGTTTCCACTTGGCCATTGGCACTGATAACAAGACACACATCTGTGGTACAAGACTGGACTCGGGTAATAAAAGTGAGACGACCACTATGAGAATTTGGGTGGGATATACTCTCAACTGGACACGATCCATCAACCTGAAGGGGGACTTACTCCTAAGGGCTGAGCATTTGAGCTGTCTTTCATATTTGGAAAATGTATTTTTTTGGCAACCCCCCCACCAAACTGGAAACCAAACTATTTTGGCCAAAACCAATATTTCAATCCAGAAGTATCGGCCTGGTGCTTCATGGGAGCTGGAGTTTCAATCTTGCTCCCTGGATGGTCCTACTCTTGGAGAGCGGGAGCAGCCCATCAGCCCAGAGACAAGGGAATGAGGACATAAAGCCATGAATCCTGAGGCCCACGAGGCAATGTGGACGCAAGTCAATTGAAAAAAAAAAGTGATGTTCAGGCCTTCCGTTTCTCAAAGAAAGACACTGACATTTTTCTGTCCAGAGCAGACATTTTTCCATCAGAAAGGTGACAGAAAATATTTAACCAGCTTTAGTCAAGACACGTGACCCAGGAGCTCCAAGCTCGCGTATCTGTTACAGCACAGACTCAAGCAAAGGGCTATTGCACCGACTTCCAGGTCCCTGATGGGCACAGAGCAGGCATGGCAGAGGGGGACGCCCCTGCTCCCATCTGTGGCCCCTTCTTCCCAAGGACCCCGACTCACGCGTGTGCAATGTTACCAGCTGCCCTTTCCCTTCCTGACCTGGACGTTTCATTCCAAGCCCCCAGAAATCAGTGGGAGTCTCTCCCATGATTTCAGGGGGCTTTGACTCCCTTTGACCCCCGATGTTGCCATGTCAAGACAAAGCCTATGTTTGCTTCCTGATCCTACACTGTAAGTCAGTCCATGGGGGGAGAGAAGCACGTATCTAATCAGCAGCATTTGTTCTAACAGGATAACGCAATGATGATGAGCGTGATCATAGCTGCTGCTGTATTTCAGCTTTATGTCAGATATTTTGCAATCAAAATATTACACTGGAAAACCAATGAGGACTACCAATTACCTAAAAATCTGACGATAAGGTTGCGATTGAAAGCGGCCCGATTTATAGGCGAGGAGGCGGCGCTAACTCAATTACCGGTACGCTGCGTGCAAGGACAAGGTCACCTTGCTGGAGGACCGTTCTTGTTTATGCTCACGTCTGTAAATTTTGTTTGATGGGGAAAAAAACGAAAAACTGATTAGCATGAATTTGGTAGACAGTCCCAAGTAGAATGTAAATCAGAAATGGGAAGATTTATGGCCAATTAAATTGAATTCCAATCAAAATCCCATCCAGGCAACAGTTCCCTGGGGGCTTCAATTTGTTAGCGCCACATTTTTTCTAATAACTTGCCTTTTCATGTAGCATCAGCAATAATAAAAGCCCTTCAATAACAAGCAGAGCAGCAAACACATCATTTATCTTAAAATGCCATCATTTGGAATAAAAATGAACTAAAGCCATGAAGTGTAATCACTGAAAACCAACTCTGTCTGGATTCACATTGGGTACAAAGCTTCTCGCACAGCCTGGGACTAAATTCGCTCCTCATCAGATTAATTCAAACTCAAGTCTCTGTGGACAGACATTTTTAGGATTATCACCAGGGGCAGGATCAGAATCCAGCCCCTGAGGTCTATAACTTGATAACGTGATCCCATACTACTCTCAACAACAGCTTTGGCATGTCTGAGGAAAAGCGGACAGGGCTCCGCTGTATATTGTGACAAAATTACTACTACTATGGTTACAGGAATACTAAAAAAAGTACCAAACCGTCAAATATATCTGCAGTCCTGCTGCATACTACAAGTTACCCTGTTACTCATGAAAGTTGGGCAACTTACTGTCTTCAATGCATCTTCTTCTCAAACCTTACTTCTTCACCTCTTACAGTTCCCTGCCACTCTAAAACACCTGGCAAAGAGTCACAAATGATATACAGAACTATTTTTGGTGCACCTGAAATAATGGTGAACAGAATAGAAACATATCAGACTCTAAAAAATGTACGTGATTCACTAAGTGCCAGAACCATGCTATAAAACTCACAGATGGACCCGGATCCAAGGAATGTATAAGCTAAAGACCCCATTCAGGAACCATTGAAGTCAATGAGAAGAATTCAACTGACTTCAATAGATTTTGGACAACACACCCAAAAGAAACCTCACAAATAACTAGGGAAGAACACAAGAGCATTGCTCGGGCATGCAGGGATGAAGTCAGGAAGGCCAAGGCGCAACTGGAGTTGCAGCTAGCAAGGGATGTGAAAGGTAACAAGGATTGCTACAAGTATGTTGGTAGTAAGAGGACGATCAGGGAAAGCGTGGGTTCCTTCCTGAATGGGGGAGGCAACCTGGTGATAGGGGATGCAGAAAAGGCTGAAGAGCTCAATGCCTTTTTTGCCTCTGTCTTCACAGGCAAGGTCAGCTTCCAGACTACTGCACCGGGCAGCACAGTTTGGGGAGGAGGGGAGCAGCCAACAGTGATGAAAGATCAGGTTAGGGACTATTCAGAAAAGGTGGACGTGTACAAGTCCATGGGGCTGGATGGGATGCACCCAAGGGTGATGAGGGAGTTGGCTGATGTGATTAGCTACTGGCCATCATCTTTGAAAACTCATGGTGAGCAGGAGAGGTTCCGGATGATTGGAAAAGGGCAAACATAGTGCTCATATTTAAGAAAAGGAAAAAGGAGGATCCAGGGAACTACAGACCAGTCAGCCTCACCTCAGTCCCTGGAAAAATCCTGGAGCAGATCCTCAAGGAATCCAGTTCTAATCACTTGGAGGAGTAAAAGGTGATTAGGAGCAGCCAGCATGGATTCACCAGGGGCAAGTCATGCCTGACCAACCTGATTGCCTTCTATGATGAGGTGACTGGCTCTGTGGATGTGGGGAGACCGGTGGATGTTGTACAAGTTGATTTTAACAAGGCTTTTAATATAGTCTGCAACAACATTCTTGCAGGCAAGCTAAGGAAGTACTGGGCTGGGGTATGGTGCATAGAAAACTGGCTGGAGCATCAGGCTCAGAGAGCAGTAATCAATGGCTCGATGTCTAGTTGGCAGCCGGTATCAAGTGGAGTGCCCCAGGGTCAGTCCTAGCGCCGGTTTTGTTCAATATCTTCATCAACGACCTGGAAGATGGCAGAGTGCACTCTCAGCAAGTTGCAGACGACACTGAACTGGGGGGAGCAGTAGATATGCTGGAGGGCAGGGTCACGATTCAGAGGGACCTAGACAAATTGGAGGATTGGACCAAAAGAAATCTCATAAGGTTCAACAAGGACAAGTGCAAAGTCCTGCACTTAGGACAACAATCCCATGCACTACTACAGCCTGGGGCTGCCTGGCTGGGCAGCAGCACTGCAGAAAAGGGCCTGGGGGTGACAGTGGGCAATAACTGAACAGGAGCCAGCAGTGTGCCCTTGGTGCCAAGAAGGCTGACGGCATCCTGGGCTCCATCGGTAGAAGCGTTGCCAGCAGATCAAGGGCAGTGATTCTTCCCCTCTATTCAGCACTGGGGAGGCCACATCTGGAGTCCTGTGTCCAGTTCTGGGCCCCCACGACAGAAAGGATGTGGACAAGTTGGAAAGAGTCCAATGGAGGGCAACGAAAATGGTTCAGGGTCTGGAGCACATGACTTGTGAGGAAAGACCGAGAGAAGTGGGCTTATTTAGTCTAGAGAAGAGAAGACAGAGAGGACTTAATAGCAGCCTTCAACCACCTGAAGGGGGTCCAAAGAGGATGGAGCTGGACCATTCTCAGTGGGGGCAGATGGCAGAACAAGGAGCAATGGGCTCAAGTTGCGACAAGGGAAGTTTAGGTTAGATAGTAGGAAAAACTCTCTCACTAGGAGGGTGGTGAAGCACTGAAACAGGTCACCCAGAGAGGTGGCGGACTCTCCATTTTTGGAGGTTTTCAAAACCCAGCCAGACAAAGCCTTGGCTGGGACAATGTAGTTGGGGCTGGTCCTGCTTTGAGCAGGGGGTTGGACTCGATGTGACCTCCTGAGGTCCCGTCCAGCCCTAACTTTGATTCTATGATCATCACACTAATGAAAATGGAGGTGACATTAGGCTGAACTGACAAACGGTGGCTTATTAGAATCATGGAGGAACACTTTAATCAAGGGATTTAAGGATGAAAAATAGCTCTAAATCAAAATCATCTTGTGACTTGTGCAACAATATTTGCTTGGATTTCATTCATCCCTGTTGCCCTTAAATCCAGAAAGCGGATTTTAGAAGTGTATTCCAGACGCTCAATAAATGTGCATGATGCACCTGTAGCCTTCAGCAGCTTCCCTCCGCCAAGAAAATCATTGGATTTGCTTTTGTGCTGACATTTCTCCATTCAGTACCCTGCAGCTTGCACCATCCATTAAAAACCTCAACTGAATTAAAAACTGTGTATGGGTGTGTTTAAAAAGAAAAAGGGGGACTGTGCATGAACATGTCCAGTCCCATTGTTTTATCATCTGAACATTTGCAGTTGGAATCTGTGCTGATTCATAGGACATAGATGATGATAGAAAAGACGCATCCAAGTCTTAACCGCATCGTTCACTTACAAGGACAGAAATGCCTCATATCACATGTGTCCCTGAGCACAGCTGGGCCATTCATGGTTTAACAACCCAATAGATATTACTTTACTGGAGTGACAAATTCTCTCACCACCTCCAAATCCCCCTCCTAGTCAAACTCCAGTCTTAGCTGATAAGGAGTTTCTTCTCATTTTGCTTGGGATTTTGCCCTTGTTAGTTTATCCTCGGTGTTCACCTTTGACACCAGGGTTTCTACCCCCTTCCACCTGGACCAAAGCGAAGTGGGTGTGAGCGGCAGCAGTTCACACCATGTGAAAGTGGCCACGTGAAGCACAACTGAACCAGGCCCTTGGGTTGGTGTCATAGCAGAGGAACTTCCCTGCACTTGGTGGGGCAAATTCAGTAGTTGCCCTGGAGTGGAGTGGAGTGGAGCTGGCGCTGCCCTGGAGAGCAATGTGCTCGAGGTCAGGTCAAAGCGCATGGCAAGCACAGACTGGATAGGGCACAAATACGCACGCCTTATTCAGCCAACATCGGTATAACCTAGACACTGATTAGGCCCCCCTTGCCACTGAACGCCATCAGCTTTGCATCCGTGCCGCTGTCTCACATGTAAATGAAGGCTGGCTCAACCTGACACTTTAAGAATTACTGGTGAAAGCCCATAAATTAAACAAAAATGTAGTCCTAGGTCCTTATTCTCATGTCAGCCCACATGCACAGGCCCTGACAAGAAGGAAAAAAAACCCCAAACCCATCCCATGCTAAGCAAAGCAATTCTACTACTTATGCAGAAGGAGAAAAGAAAGCTGTATATCAAACAAATAATTACAAGTGCGGCTTTATCAGTCCCCGCTGATTACTTTCAGCTTGGTTTGATGATTCTGTCATGGCTCTGCGGGTTGCTCAGAGAGTTGCGTGTCACAACACTTCACTCAGTTCTTTCATTTATTAGCACCTACTGTTACCTCTCTTAGTCACACACACACACACACACACACACACACACACACACACACACACCCCCCCAAAGACCTTGGCAAGCATTTGTAAATAGGTCTCCTGGGATCTGGCAGAGATTTAAAAAAAAAACAATACATCATATTTTAAATACACATGTGCCTACACGTGCAGAGGTATGGCACCCATGCATACCTGTACACACACACACGCTCTCCCCATTCAAACATCCTGACAGGCATGTGGGAAGACAAAAGACCCACTTTACAGAACAAAAAAAAAATGCTATTTGTAGTCAGTTGAAAAGATTTCTAAATTATTCTATCCAAGGAAGAAAGTCCAACCCTGCAGCCTGCAAACATCGATAGGCGTGGAAGGGCAGCATAGACACTGGGAGGTACAATGTGCCCCATTGTTAATTATGCCACCCTGCAATTAGTAATGAACAGCTACCGGATTAGCACGAGTGTCATATACATCTTTATTTCTGCAAGTCTTGGGGGCTTAAGGAATCCTTTGGATTTATGGACTCTGATCAGGCTTTGCTCATCAGGTCAGCAGCCCCGCTGAATGTATTTGCATGGGCAGATGCAGATTGTCTTAGGTTAGGGAGATGGATAGGACAGCAGCCGAGGGCACTTATTTCACTGCTGGCAAATCGTGGCATCTCCTTCCCAGCTGTCACCGCACTTCACAGGACATTTTTAGAGGTAGGAAAACCAAGAGGTTTAGGGACCTGGTCAAATGCACGTGAGCAGAGCAGCAGGCAATCTGGGAGGAGGACTCTACTGTGTCGGCTCTGCAACCGATGCTCAAGCTTGAGAACAGGCGGGTTTGCGGGCGACCTGGTCTAGGCCAAAATTGAGCTCCAAATTCTCATCTTGGCTCCCTCCATGCATGAATGACAATGCCAAAAGGCAACTCATGAGTCTACACCGTCAGACCTTGCCCCGACCAGTAGCACTGGTTTTCTTTTCTCGTTCCCCAGATCATTTCAAATGGGAGAGAAGTTTCCCTTTGCTGTAGGGATGCCGTACGGATCGTCTCTGTAACAAAGACATGCTCCTGAGCTTCTGGTCTTACGTAGCCTTCTGGAGCGCCATCTGCAGCGGTTTTCAACGCAGCCACCTGTTATCGTGGCATGCCTCCACGCATCGGGGAGGAAGGCAGGCTCTTAGCAAGCAAGCTAACTCGCTGCTCTGCTGAGGAACAGCTAGCAAGAGTAACGTTGTCTGCAATCACAAGTTTCAAAGCCTTACCTCTGTAATATGCTCAGCCCACACAAGTTCAAGGCTCTTCTGCTGGCATTTAAGATAATGTAGCAAGTCTTTAACTGAATAATAAGCCGCTAACCTTGAAAGCAGGAAATCTTAATTGCAGCCCAAACAACGACAGCTTCCTCCACTGGCAGCACCATGATTCAACAATATATGACCAACTGGAAATGGGTCCAAGTCAAAACCACATTAACTACCTTTGGAAGTGGACACATGCCATGTTTATCCCTACACAACGCGTCCGCACGTGCAGGGGAGCATGCTTGCAGCGCCACAAACAGTAGCAGAATAAATTTGTGCCGCTACTTTGTGCCGCAGCGCACAACCCTGCATGCGTGCTTTGTTGCGGGACACGGTGTCCGGCTTTGGGCAAACCGCCCTTGCCCAGCTTCTCCCGGCATGCTGGAGCAGCCGGGGCACAACCAGCCCTACACAACGCGTCCGCACGTGCAGGGGAGCATGCTTGCAGCGCCACAAACAGTAGCAGAATAAATTTGTGCCGCTACTTTGTGCCGCAGCGCACAACCCTGCATGCGTGCTTTGTTGCGGGACACGGTGTCCGGCTTTGGGCAAACCGCCCTTGCCCAGCTTCTCCCGGCATGCTGGAGCAGCCGGGGCACAACCAGAGGAGTGGAGATGCTCTGGCCAGCAGCCAGAGAGTCTCCCTGGAGGACCAAGCCTCTATTTGGGGGGGGTTGCTACTGGAAAATCCTGGTAGTAAATTCTGCCCTAACGTTGTACATTTGCAGTGCAGGGCACATTTTAACGTTCCATACGTGCGGTTTGTGGAGCCACAAACCGCGCGTGCCCACATGTGGGGATGTAGCCACAGAGTACGTTGAGATTAGTCTGGAAAAGTGTAGCAGACACAATGCCTGGGGTTTGCTTCAGAGAGAACGCTGCTCTCCAATATAAATGGGGCTTCTGAAGAAGCCAGCAGCAAATTTACTTTGGAGAAAATGACTCCGGTGCATGTTAGCACTGCCCACTTCACTTCAGAACAGCTGTTAGTTCAATGCAAGCTGACTCCTCTGCCACGTACCAGCCAGGTCCTATTCTAGCTCCTACGTCAGACAGCAGCTTACAGAACAAGTTTATTGTGAAGTAAATCTAGGGTGAACGTGCTGTGAATCCACCCCCACAGTCTCACTTTTGGAAGACTTCCACCCCTGAATCCAGGTTGTTTTCCCCACGAGGCGCAGCGGGGCTGGGGTGCATTCAGGGACTCAGCCTACGGCTCTTGGGTCTTTGCCCCAGCCTAACACAGGTCACCTCTTAACTCGTACCAGACTCTTCCGGTCCCCACGCAGCTCCTTTCTGTAGAAGTCAGGTATGGAGCTAGCAGAAACAAACCGAACGAGCCACTTTTGCGCGATGTTCCAGAAGGGGCTTCCAACATCCTTTGCTTGGTATCACAACGCACCCGGGAAGGCAGGTGTCACTACGTCTGACTCCTAAAACCAGCCTCAGCGCCTGCTCTGGTGTCAGCCTTGAAACACAGGGATTAAGACCACCTCTAAAATTTGTATCAACACTAGCTCTGACATATGGCTATTCTCACTACCCCCCAGCCCCTTACAAAAACCCCTTCCGAGTTGGAAAAGCACCAGCCCTCCTCGATCTCAGCGACCCTGGTGAAACGAACCTGATAGGAGATGGTGATGAGGGGCCAAGGTCCTCCCTGCCGTAACTTCAGTGGTGTGAAAACCAGGAACGAATCTGTTCCAGGGTATAAACAGGATGAACTAAATCTCGACCTGTAACTGTTGACCTCGTAACTCTCCCAGCAGTCACGATGCGGGTTATCTTAAGCCAACTTCTGTAAAGGACAAGTCCAGTTAACAGGGAGAGACCGGAGCTATTCAGGCTGTGTGAGCATACCGCGAAGATATTTCCCACGCAATCTTCATTCATACCATACTGGCTTGTTTTCTCGTGTGTGTGGTTTTTTTTAAGTGCTCCTTAAGAGATGCTGTGAATCATTCAAAATTCATACTAGGGAATGCGATCCAGAAAGCAAGATGACATTTAACTGACCTAAGTACAAGAGCAATCTAGTCCCCAGTCACTGTTTTATGCCAACTATATATTTTTTAAAAGCAAACAATGCATTCTCATTATTCTCCCTTCCCAGTCTGTAGGAGAACCAGTTTATAGATAGTGTGTGCGCCTGTGTGTAGGAAGAATGACTTACTAGTTCTCCAACCTCCATCCACCACAACACATCCTAAACAAAGCGGAGTGTTACCTAAAAAATACAGTGCAAGAGTAGAGCTTTGTTGATGCCTAGGACCCGCATATAGTGCTGTGCTTGCTCATTCTGCTGGTTTCTTGGACAATTGTTTTTTTTCCTAAAATAAACCATGAACAACATGAATCCGAATCCATTCTGCTACCTTGTCTGGGGCTTGCACTGCGTGATAAAGGACTTAAATCAACAGCCAAATGATTACCTTGTAGTTAAATATGGTGTAGTGAAATTGCAGGCTCTCAACCTCAGTCATTCTTCTAAAGGCCGGATCTCACACCCACGAATGCACAAGCTGCAAAACCTACACCCCTGCAAGCTGAACGTAGGCACTTCAAAGGAATGACTGACCAAAGTCCAATCCTCCATGCACGCACGTGTTTATGGTGTCTAAGGAAGCGGAGCCTGTCCCTCCTTTCAGACTTTTTGTTCTTGCAAAGCAGCTTGGGTTTGTACACGTGCCCATGGTAGCACCCGATACGCAGACACACAAGTAGGGCTAGATTTGGATCAGCTTACTCTTGATGAGCAAGATACTTTCCCACTGAAATCAGTACAACTCTTCCTGAAGTGAGGTGCCGTTCAAAGTACGTGTTACAATGTGGCCCTGGGGCATGGAAAAATTCCTCTTGCAAAGTTCATGATATCCCCAAATTCTTCAAAAGCACTGGTACCAGAGGCAGTCATAAGATTTTCCTTGAAACACGTATTTGTTCAAATCATTATTTAATCACTCTACTGAGAATTGGGCCTATTTCCTGCTTCAAATGGAGATGAATGCAAAATAGTGGCCTTTTGATTTCAATGTATGCCAATGACAAAGTTAATTCTCCATTTACTATGGCAGTACATAGGTATGCATTGTGTATGTACTTCTGCAAAGCACATTCTCCATTTATTATGTGGGAGCTGGGCGCTATCCTTCTGTTAATGACTATTCCTATTTGCTTTTGCATCCAAGCATCCATGCATTTCTTTGACCTTGCCTTCATAAATTCAGACCATATTGCGGACACATGCTTTTCCTGGGCAGAAGATGGCAGAAGGAAGGCTATAGGGGAGATGCAGACTAGGTTGACAAATGCTTCCTTGGAAAGTGCTCTAAAATGGTAGTGATGGGCCTGCTGGCATAAAAATCTGACAGCAGAAAGAATAAATAGGGAACAGGACTAAAGGAAACAGGCTGTTGATCACTGTAATAAAGGCTTAATATCCCTATGGATAAATACCTTACCAAGTATTAAAATGACATGTCCATGAGCAGTGATTTTGCTTTTTTGCAGCTTATTTCAGGCTTCAGGAGGGCACTTGAAGATCTGGCATGCTTCTCTTCTCATGCATAATTTCAAACACTTCTTTTGCCGACTTTTCTCCAGACTCTTAAATGGTGCTGATATTCCATAGTCAGGATTTCCCTGAACATACACAAAAGTAACAAGGGACCCTATTTAAAAGAAAAGGAGGGAGCTAACCAACTAGAAATCCCTGATGAAAAGAATGCTTGCCAATTCCCTGGAGGAGAGAAGGGAAGAGGAAAAGCTCATGGTAAGATAATCAACAGCTCTCCAGGGATATCAGCTCATAGGGAATAACCACAGTATGGCTGTTACATATCATTTGCATATCAAGAAAATTCAGTGGCATATATAACAGCCAAGTGCAGCCTATGAAAATATGCTTATCTATAAAACTGATAATTTCTTTGTATGTGAAAACACAATCTTCCTAGGATTCAGCTTGGCAGATATTTGCTAAACAACACCAATATGTCTACTTTGAACAGCTTGTGCCGTGAAATCATTTCCGATGGAAGCTTTTCTGTTTTCAGTGTACTCTCCCAGGGCTCGGAGAAACAACCTGTTTTTGGAGACTCCATGAACCGCAATCTCCGCTTGAAACAATCAGGGAATGTCTCATGCAGCCCGGCTGAGCTGGGTAGATTTTAACAGTGAACAGAAAGAAACTGAAGTTGATGACTGGAGGTCTAGAAAGCATGACGCACAAGAATGGTCCGACGAACTGTGATTAATCAGTCTGGGGATGAGAAAACTGGGTATTTGACCTCTAGTATTTGATAATATTCTTTAAAACCACCTTTCATGTATTTTAAGAAGGTGGTGATCAACCGTTGTCTGTGTCTAGAGGGAAGAGACCAAGAAATAGTGGGCTTAAATAACAATAAGTGAAATTTAGGGTGAATATTAGCAAGCACCTTCTAACCCCCGGGGTCTGGAACTGACTGCCTAAAGAAGTGGTGGAATCCCACCACGGGCAGATTTTAAGCAGTTTAGACAAACTTTTGTCTGGGATGGCTTAGACAAGTCTTCCTGCCTTGAGCAGGGAGTTGGACCTCAGGAGGTCATCCAGTGGGCCCTTCTATCTTTACGACTGTGATTCAGTGCTTGAAAGAAAATCTGCCAAAGTATCACGGAAACATGATTGAACAGACTCTGGGATTAGACAGTCAGGAGCAGTTCTTCACAGTGTTTCAATGTATGTAATTATGTACGGATGCTGCAGTGACCAATCTAACAAATGCAGCAGACATTATGTGCTATTGTTATAAAACCTCATTCTCAGCCTTGGGTGGCCTGGCAGCCATACCACTGCAGACCAAGAGCTCGTGGATGGGACATCTACTGGGAAAATACAGGAAGCCAGGCTGGAATTGCAGCAGTCCTCTTTGCCTCTCCAACCTCCTTCCTGACATTAGCAATCCCTGGAACATTGAACGTTCAATGAGACACAAACCAAGGATGAAACCTGGCCCCACTGTACTTGACAGCTAATCTTCCATTTCTTTCAAGATCTCACTCCATTTACAACTAATAACAATCCCATGGCAATTTTGCAAGAGTATAGGTGCGGGCCCGTGTGCCCTGGTGTAGCGCGGGGGGTGGGAATCCCTGGGCACCCTAAGAGGTCGAAGTCCTCCCCGGCTTCCCGTTTAAGGCAGTCTACCTGCTCTCGCCTGCCATGCATTTGATGTCAAATGAATTGATGTAAAATTGCGGGAGGCTGCCCAGTTCTGGCCCTGGTGTTCTAGCCCAATTACATGGCTCCAAACCATCCCTACACTGTGTCCCATGCCTCACCGATAGCATTTGAATCCACTACTACTCCCCTGGCCCCTCACTGGGCTTCATTCAGCCTCAGGCCCACACAGGCAGCCCCACCACACTAACCAACCCCAGCAGGGTGCAGTGTCAGGTCTTATCCAAGACCAGAAGGAAGCTCCTCCATCCCCACACTTCCTTCCCAAGCCTCCAGGTGTTCTGGGAGCTGCAGTCTTCAGGCTGATGGATGTTGCTCCTACAGCTCCCCAGATGCAACTGCCGGCCCTGCTCCCAGAGTCTGGGCTTATACACTCCCTGCCCAGCCCTCTTCCAATCAGGCAGCTGCCTGCGGTCAGGTGACCACCTATTTGGGCCTGAACTCCCCACAGCCTGCCTGATGTTCTTAAAGTGGCAAGCACAAACAGTGCACTGCCACACCTGACCTTGTCTTCCCTTTAGATTCCAGTCAATTTAATAATCGTGTTTTCTTTCTGCCCTAAACTGTTCTATAATGTTGCCACAGACTGTTAACCAGCTGGCATTTTCTACCCCAAAGGGTGGCAACTTTTAGCAGCTACTTTTATAAGGTCTTACCGGGTATGTTGATTCTGCAGACTGCCCTGCAGTCCGCCTTGTAGTCTAGAGAAGCTAACTAAAGGAACTAGCTTAGGTGCTGGAAATAACCTGTTTGCTACAATACGGAGCTTAGTGCAGGCTTAACTGCCTGACAAGAGACAGGATAAGCAAGGCCAAACAGCACTCCATGCCACTGCAGCCAAGCTACTTCTGATACCCAAGCTAGCTCATTTAAAGTTAGCTTGGGTGTTTCTATAGCCTGCAGCAGCTCTACGGTGCGAATATCCATTACAAGAAACAGTTCTATTAAACATTAAATTATTGGCCTGGATTGTGTCATCCTGGTTTTGACAAATCCCACAGGATCTTCCACCTTGGCTAATCCCAGAAATAAGCAGGAAATAAAGCATTCACCCTCTGTAAGGTATCTAAACATAACACGTCAGTCAAGGGTAGTGATCAATGCACTCTTTCATGGTCACACAATTTCTGACGTGCTGCTGTTAGAAACCTTTTTTCTTTCTTTTTGCACATTACTGATTTTTTTTAGCACACTGAATAGCCACAAATATGCTGCATAATGAATTGCTTGGGAAAAAGTCTTACTTTAGATAGGTGGCCCAAATTGCCAAGTCACAAAACTACAGTACGCTTTCTTCCAGAAGTTGAGTCACTTGTTAAGATGGGGGGGCATGGGGGATCCACCTGAGAAATCCCAAAATCCTCCGCTTTATTAAAATTCCTTTTTATGTTACAATGGCAAGCCACGAAAAGCCAGTCAAAAGGCTATCCTGAACCTGGTCAACTATCATTCACTGCCCACCTACGAAAACACCAGGAGCTTCTCGTTTCAGATCTATATTAGGATACGTGTTTGTGCTGGGTTGTCTCATTTCCATAATCTCTAAAACCCTACAATCTCTCTCTCTTTCTTCTCCGAAAATCTTTGATACATTTTCACCTCTTCCAGACAGTTCAATGACACTTTTGATTTGCAAGCAAGTTAGGGCAGGAGTTTTACCGGATGAGTAGTTTCACTATCTGCATTTCGCTAACATGTTAGTCTCGGCCTGCTTCCAAAGAGCAGACCTCCGATAATTTTAAAGGAGCCTTTGTATTCAGACCCTGTTTTTTGCTGAGCTGCAGGCGCCGATGGAAAAGTGCCTCTGTGAGAACGGCATCATGGTGTGGCATACTTGTTCTCCCTCGACGACTGCCATATTAAATTTAAATTAAAAGTCAAAACCAAGTGTTTCCTGACCGTCAGCATCCCAAGTCTAGCCTCAGAGCTGAATACCATGTTATGTTCTCTTGACTTCACACATCAAACATCAGCAACAATGAGGATTCAGCAACCAAACCTACGCTGGCAAATTTTTTTGATGATTCATGAGGCTGATTAAAATACAGCTTGCTCTTCCATAGCTATGTCAGCATTGCAGCAAGCAAATCATGTAGGTCCCCGCAAACTGCACGCTGAGCACACAGAGAGGAGAGAGACACCGTAAGAAAGCTCCAGTTTTAGTAATTTTTCTGATCCTAACCAATCCTTAACTATCTGGGAAAACGAGCCAAACTGTTGTCCTCGTGCTCAGCAGCATATTCCTTGAGTAGCTGCAATGGAGTGTATGAGACGACCCATAGAGTACTATTCATCATGAGAAACTGGGTAAGAATCAGACCTTATTAAGTAGAAATCATTTTTAGTAGCCTAAAAAACAGACTGCTGTTCAGGTTAACTTTGCTTTTTCAATATTACTCCAAAAGGCAATGCAGTTTTCTATTAAATCACAACACTGTACCTAAATACATAGCTCATTTCTTTCCAGTGCTACACGTTCATCACAGGAGACGAGAAACCTGTCGCTCCCAAGAGAGCGCTAACACAGAATAAAGGGCAAAAATAGTTTTAAAGCCCCTTTAGGTCTTGACATCCAGGAGAAGAATGGCGACACAGTCACAATGGGCATTATAATTGCACTAGCAACCACCATCAGTCCAGAAAGCAAAGCCAGGAAGTTAAATCAGTGTAGAGAAGAAGCATGAGCAGCTGGTCCCCAGACAAATTCTATGATAATTTATCTTCAAATGCTGCTGTAACTCTTCCACTGGGAGGTGTTGCTGCTGTGCAGCATTTTTCAAAGTGACCACAAGCCACTGGCAGATCAACGCTTCACACGAATGATGCAAATATGGATCGGGTCTTCTACACGTTTATGCAGCAGGAAAAGCCGTTTTTTTTTTAAAAAAAGGAGGAAAGAAAGAAACTTAAGGGAAATTCACAACCTTTACCAGAACAAGCGAATAGCCACATTTGTTTCAAATCACTGAAGCTTAAATGATAAGAGACCAGGCGTGAACTTTTTGTTGTTACTTATGGCAGAACGCCGCATCCCCAAGAATATGGTGTATAGCGAGATTCGAGACAGCTCTAGAAAATGGGGTCTCCCTCTATGGTAGTACCACGATGTGTGCAAAAAATGATATGAAGTCGTTTCACTGGGAGGAGTGCGCAGAATCCCATCCGAGATGGAGGGAACATCTGGCGCTCGGTGCAGCTCAACGCGAAGTGGCTTTGATCCAGAGGATGCAAGCAAAGCAAGGAATAGAAAAGCAGGGTATTGTAAATTTGGACTCCAACTCGGACAGCACACGGATCGGTGAAACTTGTCATGAGCTGTGTCACTCTTGACTTGGGCTTGTCAGCCACAAATGGATTCATCAAGCATCTGACTAGACCTTTACGTGTGCACAATGAGGCAGAGGATCGACAGTTGCCTACTATTTAAAAGCTCTGCCAAGTCTGATACAATCCCATTTTAAATAGCAGCATCTCAAGTCAGTCTTTAAAGTGAGTTATCATCTGATAATTTGGCAAGATGGCTAGGAACATGAGGACGTGAGTTTGAAAGCCGGCTGCTGGGATTGTGCAACAATTATCGATCCGCCTCCATTAAAATATGTGACTTAGAGGATCTTGTGACTTAAAGGACACTCTCATCATGACAGCATTAATGCAAATCCACAGGGATCATTTTGCAACAATAACTTACAATGCCGCCGTGGGTTTTAGGGGCACACTGCTATGTCAAAATAGTCAATACATACCAAGTTACAATACCCAATTAAAATACCAGTGGGGACCATATACCCATGTTAAATAAGTCCTTTCCCTGAGAATGTGATGAAATCCCCATCACTTGAGTTTTTTCAGCCTGAACTGGAGAAAGCCTTAAGAGATGCAATAGAAGAATCAGGTATAGTAGAAAAAATAGCAGTGCTGAAGCTAATAATATCCTTGGCACAGCATCCTGGCTCCAGGCCAGAGCAAGGAACCAAAACAGCGGCAGTGATGGGCGAGCTGATGCTGTCGATGTGTACAGGACGCACATCCCTTCTCATTCTCCTGAATCGTCCTGTCGCACCCAAACCTGCCACCTACAAGTTACTGCCATCTTGCCTGAAACGGGTAGTAGTAGTCCAGGGTGACACGCTAAAATGTTTCCTGGAAGACAGCATGCAACTAAGAGTGATGGGGAGCTGCATCTTCACTTCACTTGAAGCGTCCCATAAGGATCAAGTCTCTCTCTGATTTTGTTCAAAGTCTGCATTAGGTGATCCGGTCAAATAATCACCAGCCACACGCAGACCAGACACCAGTCTACCTGTCCTTTGCCAGATCTGGCCACCTCACCAATGCCAACGTTGCCCAAAGATTCGGTCCTTGTTTTTTAAGTTACCCCACAGCATCGAAACGGATGGCTAGAGCTCTGGGCTGAAAACTGGGTTGGACAGATTTAAATCACTGATGTTAATCATTAATCATTAATCCAGATTCCATCCAGGAAGAGCACACACCAACTGCAGAAGCTTCTCTAGCCTGACGAAGGGTTTTTGAACGCGAAAGCTTGCTTAATAACTATTCTCCAACCATCTGGGTTGGTCTAATAAAAGATATCAGATTCACCCAAGGAACCTTGTCTGCCTATGTCCTTAGACCAACACGGCTACAACCTAAACCCCTGCTCATTAATCCAATGGCATTCAACCTTACCTTAAATAACCAATTTTAATTTTGCATTGCATTAGCACTTTTTCTTTTCTTAAAGAAGTACTAATTCTCACTGGTAGGAAGTGATGCATTTTGCTTTGTACTGGTCCTTTTTTGCTACCCAGTAAGATGTGTGAGGTGCACGTTTAACACACGATCATGCAGATTAAAGCAATGTTTATTTTAGAAAAAGTATATCTCAGAAAATGATGAAGGGCACTTCTTATTTACTAGCAGATTAGTGGCAAGCTGTGTTCAGAAGGCTACTGAAATCCAATTACAATGCAACCCCCCCAGCATTTTAAAACAGAACCGAGTTAAATGTGTCAGATAAAGATGAAAAAAGAGTTTATCAGAAGAGCTTGCAATTAAAGCCAAGTACATCTAAAATACACTGACAAAAGGGCAAAGCAAGTGCTCCTTTTCAGAGGGTCACCCCCTATGTGCAAGGTTAACAGCGTCAGCAGCAAATTTATCCAGTGGAAATCAAAGAGGTTTTGGTGTAGATGCCTGCACCAGATATTCAGAATAAAATGCTCAAGTAGAATTATAAAAAATGTCACAATCATGGATTAGGCACGTCCACAGGGCACAAATAGTACCGGAGGAGAAGGTAGACTTACCTTGTCCCTGTTTTGAGACTATTGGAGAACAGGGTTCCTAAACAAGCCCTGTTTTAGCAATGCTAAAGTAAAAGAAAGAGCAGTCAACCAAGAGGGACCCTTCCCAGCACAGTAACGACCCTTACAAATCAGCAACTTGAACAAATTTTAGCGACAAATTTAAGGCCCAAGATAGGATTCGTTAATGATGACCAACCTCTGCCTTTAAACATCTGAGTAGGGGATTCAACTAGATTGGATATTTATTAAATGGAGTATCTGTAATTAATTAAACTATTTGGTTCTGGTAATCACCTTTTGCAAGATTTTAGAACTAGTGGATCTCAGCCTCTCAGGTTTAATTCACAGACTGGAAGAGGAGAAACACGCTCGCCTTTTTTTGCGATTCCTAAGCAGTTTCTTAACTCTGAATGAGCTAATTAATAAAGTGAACTGAACAGAAGCAAATACTCTCTCTGCACCTGCAGAGAAAGCTACAGCTGCTGCAAGCTGGTTTATCACTTCTGCCAAGTCTGGCTCCAGATGCTTAGACCACCAGTTCAGTGGTTTGACTTTTTAAAATTTTGGCAGCACATGTGCACAGCTTAAATAGTACTGCTTTAATGTGAACAATTGTAATAGATTACAGTTGTGTTAGGCCTCAAGATAAACTGTCTTCATTTGAAATTTAATCTTAAACTGAATTATTTGTTAAATAAAAATGTACTGCGTTTCAATTTTTAAAAACCCATCAGAACCCATTGTGCTATGTGCTGCCCACACACAATGATACCTAGATTGCGCTCATCATTTGTACTAGAAAGCAACTGTAGGTTATAATTACAGTAACTGCACTAAGTCACCAGGGTGAATATGGTCTATTATGCAGTTATCCTTCAGGATTAGCCTCATGCTAGTCAAACACCCAGTCATCATTCAGAGCAGCCTGAAGTTTGCATCATATTGTTTGGGCCTAAAAGCCTTAAATATAGCACTTAATTTATTTATTGCCAACGGTTTGGTTTTGACAACTCTGCTTTATCAGCCTGCTAAAGTCACACGCATCAAATTTCATCCTTAGAGATTCCCATGGGCTACTGCAGGCGGCAATTTTTAGTGCTGGACTAGTACGACCGGTCAGGAACCTGAGCTTTTGAGTTGGGGCACAGCAATAGGCATGAGTGCTTGATTTGTTGCCTAGCTTTTCTTGACAGGCATATGGAAATATTTCCATGAAAAATGGTTTTAAAGCTCTTTTTATTAAAAAACCCCCAAACCATTGGGAATCCAAACGCCACCGGTAGG
>NW_005842212.1:1105238-1124051 GCF_000455745.1 Alligator sinensis | reverse complement strand
GAGTGAGCAGCGAGCAGGTGAGCTATCATTCAAAGGGTCAGGATAATTTGCAGAGCTTTGCGATAAACTGATAACATGAGTACACTGTCACTAGATATGATATATGTTCCCATAGCCTCCCATGCTTCACGGAGTCAGGGCCCGAGCAAGAGGACAATGTCTATCTGCTTTTCTAGCTAATTCCAATTTATTCCAATAGAAAAATCATTTGAACGCGTTTCCTTTGTCCCAGGTCTACCAAGGAATGAATAGGGATTCCCCTCCAAAGCCCACCGAGGTCAGTGTGCCATGGGTCAAGTCCTGCTCCTGTAGGCTAGAAGAATGGTTTCAGGCCAAGCTGTCAGTCAAAACTCTGCATCTCTGCAAAACGCTCATCGTTGCCAGAGTGCAGATCCGATAGAGGCCTCGCGGGGCATGTGAATCGGGACGAGAGAGGACTGTGATAAAACAACATTCAGGCTTCACTCCCTGCCTCTCCTCTCCCTTCCACATACGCTGTGCCCTCTCATCAAGCCCTTCCTGAAAGCAGAGTTTTCTGCATTTCTATGTGCAGACATACAACAGCGCTCCCACTTGGGAGTTGTAACACGTTGCTATTTCTTAGGTGACTGGAAACTTATATTTGACACAATATAACGCAAGAGCTGAGTCGTTCCAGCTTACTGTGCCAACACCGATTTAGCGACTCTTGGACAAGCATGGTGTTTGCAGGATGGGCTGCCGGCTCCAACGGGTCAGGTCTCTTCTGAAGCAGGATATCACACCTCAAATGCCAGTCTAATTGACCCGGTGCCCTCATTTATTCTAAAGCTCTGCTGTCTGTGAAGCAACCTTAAATGCAGAGTAAATCCTATCTGAAGTCTCCTCTTGATGCGACTCGATCAAATCTATTAAATTTTCACAGGAATTACGCAGCTGATTAAAAATCCAATTTAAGGTGTAATATCTTCTCTAGTAAAATATCCAAAAAAAATATGAACGTTCATTCTCTCTTTGGCAAGTGGCAGGTCATTTTATTCATAACACAATCTCTCTACAAATTATGTAATGCTTGGGGTTGTTTACTAGCCGGAAGAATTGAATAATATAAGCTCTTTACGATTTTTAACAGTTCAAGTAGAGGAAAGGATGGTTTGATCCTTCCATTACATGAAGGAATCGGATGCAGCAATGGCTCTCTCTCTTAAATACTTATAACAGTGATTATAACAGGGTGCCTTGAGATCCTTTCTAGGGCGCTCCACAATATTGTTAGCATTGTGAGGTGTGCACATATGATGAACCCAGAGATTTCAAGTAGGAATCCGTAGTGTAAAAACCAGTCTGCCCTGTTGCAGTCTTCCCCAGTTCTTTCCAACCGAAAAACCACTCTATTTTTCGATAGGCAAAAAGTGAGCGAAAACTAAGAGCTGGCATTGTCTCAGGGTGGTGCTCGACTCTAAAAAGGCTGCGAACTACCGCCTTCCAATACGCAGATGTGACTGACTGTGCGAAGTACAAGGCAATGGCACCAAGCCACAAGGACTAAAAGCGTGTTTCTTCATTAAGCCAAACACATCCCCAGTGAATCGGATATTATCTACATCATTAATTAGAGTTGCCTGCTATTTACATTTATTGCTTCAATTGCTTCCTTGTCTTTTTTTTTTTTTTAACAGTTAAAGGGTGACTAGCTCAGCCAAATTCATAACATAAGACATCAGACATTTACCTTTATGTACAGAACAGGAAGCAATGGTTTCTCATTTTTAGTAGTTGTGTGGAAGAGCTTCATTCAGCACTTGTCATCCCCGTTCCAGGGTCTAACACCCGATGCACAAACCAGTACTGGGGAGGGTGGTTTGCAAGGCAGGGGTGTGCACCAGGAACTGGGAGTAGGTCTGCTCATGAGGGCACCCCAAGGGAAGACAAGGTCCAACAGTCACAAGCTCCTACAAGACTGTTTTAGGCTGGACATAAGGAAAAACTTCTTTACCATCCAAGTCCCCAAGGCCTGGAACAGACTGCCCCCAGAAGTGGTGCAAGCACCTACACTGGACTCTTTCAAGAAGCACTTGGATGCTTATCTTGCTGGGATCATTTGACCCCAGCTGACTTCCTGCCCCTGGGGCAGGGGGCTGGGCCCGATGATCCTGCAAGGGGCCCTCCAGCCCTAATGTCTATGAAATCTATGCAGGCCAGGAAACAGAGGTCAAAGACTAATTTAAATTTGGTTGACTGTAGAGTTACCCAAATACACTGCCATGGTTTCTAGGAACCTGGGCTAGACTTGGATTCAGAGCCATAGCTATATTTCTAGCATGCACCATCAAACACTTTAGTTATCTTTTCTCCAAAACCAAAACCAGAGCCCAGCATCAAAAATCGTCATTTCCTCTGGCACTTAAAATTCACGGGCCTGTATTTGTCGTGGCGTCTTTATTTCAGATGCTTAACATGAAGTGTTACACTGAGCGATGCAAGGGGGGCCTTTCATGAGAACGCTATTCTACAGAAGCAAACGTTTTTAATAGAAGTTTTTGCAGTTCTCCCAATAATTAGCTGCAAGCTAGGGCAGGCTGGCATCGGAGAGGATGTACATGACTTCAGTGAAATAAATAAAAGGAGGTAAAACTCCTATCGCATTGACTGTGCCTTTTTCTTAATTGCCTTGTTATGTACACCTGGGGCAGACAATCAATCATGGATGGACTTGTTTGTTCATAAATTGAAAGCAAGTAGGCAAAGGTATTTTACTGCAAGATCCCTCAAGGTACCTTTTGGGATTTGTTTCAAAGTTCTCTTTAATTTATCTACTTTCTGGGAGTTCATCCTATTACCATACAGTAGGGGGGTTTATTCCTCTTAAAGAGACACTGCCATGCTTCATTATACTACTGCAGACACCTCGCTAAAGCTTTCCTAAATACTAAGGACGAATACTACATGTATGTGGAGACGCACATTTTTCGGACCAGATTCTACTAGCTCCACGATTACGAATGGAGCTGTCATCTCTGCATACGAGAGGTCTATTGGCAATTACTTGCATTTATCAAAACGCCTATCCTAGTGTCTCCAGACTTCTAGTTTTGGGATACATGCAGTGCAAACAACTAGCTTGCTCGATGTAAATGTGAAATAACACAGGAAGCCCAATGGAATTACTTGGGTACAATGCAGCAAAAATGAGTAGGAAAATGCATGTGACCACCATTTTAGCACACGGAAAGCACAGGCTCTGAGTCATGATCCAGGCTTTAAACCTGGGTAGCTTAGCAGTTTGTTTTACTTTCAACCTCCAGTCATCTTCAAGGATCTTTGGAAGAAACCTAGACGATAGACCATCAGCGTGTCTACACCACCCCTCAGCATGCTTCGTGTGCTGCCACGAATAAATACCGCCGCTCTGTGCAGGCCGCACACTTCGCTGGTGGGTGGAGGATCGTGACCCAACAACCACTTCTCGGTGCCCAGGGAAAGCCCAGCACTACTCGGATGCCACTCGGGTTACATTTTTTGTAACCTCACAGACAGGCAGGGCACGTTTTTACATCAGTGCTTCCAAGGTCCACCCCAGGTAGCAAATGTGCCCAGCTGGTCTCTTAAGGCAATCCATTCCCATGATGAACGTGGACTCGGAGGAGATAGCAGAGACTACACAAACTGATACTGGACGTTTGACCGGCTAGTGTGATCAAGGCTGGCCAAGCAGAGGCGACAGTTTGCTCACTAAGAGCTCTGCAGTGACAAAGTGAGGCTCAGGAACGCAACAGAAATGAAGTCCAGCGGCACAAAATGTTCATGTCAATCCAGGGCCCATAATCTGCACCCTTCTTCCCCGGCTGAGATGAGCTTTCCTGCCTCTTTTGCCCAAGGCCAATTTCCTCGAGGAGAAGGACCCACCCAACATGAGCGGTAACGCCTGCTCCATCGGACGGCAGAGCCGCCGCGGTCTCAGCTCCCCCCTTCCCCACACTTCAGTTTTGTTCGATTTTGGAGGTGGCTGGTCCTAGCCGACGGCAGGCCATTTTCTTCTCCAGGCCCCGCTTCTCACTCTGCCACACAGATGCTCTGCGGGGACCGCACTCACCGCCTGCTCAAGCGCAGGGAAAAACCCCACCACAAAAAGGCTTGGATCAGGCCGGAGGTCACGAAGCCTATGAAAGGCTACAAAAGCTTCCCGACACGACTGCTGTAAATTAGGGCTTTGTCTTGTACCCCCTTGCGTGACTCAGCTCACACTTCCTAAGACTCAGGTGAGAATCTGTGCTTCTCAGCAAAATAAATGATCCTGGGTAAAAATGCTACTGTGGCTGCCTGAGCTAGATTGGGGGCGTCCACATTACACCGCTGCAGGCATGTAGGCAGACTCCCCTCCGGATCTGTACACACGCCTGTGAAGAGTGAAGACGTCCAAGTTAGCCTTCTGCCTGGGTAAGCCAGGTAGCCCTACGTTAGTTTTATGCCTGCTAGAAAAAGTATTTAGAGATATAAAATACGTTGCGGCCTGAGGGAGTGAAACAGAAGAATACGAATTAATCTTGTTTTCAATTTAATTGCAGTTGTCCAGGGAAAAAACCATTTACTACCCATGATGCATATTAACTTTGTTCTCATAATAAGCCTCCTGGCATTAACCCAAGAAGACCTGCAAAGCAAGTGGGGCATTAAATTGTGCTGACTGGTGTTGAACGTACTAGACATTTCTCAGTCCCGTTTCCTCAATGCGGGGTCATAAATAAGCTCAAAAAAGTGTGGTGTGCAGGCCCGGGCCAATTTGGATCCCTACCTGATAGATTTATCTCCAGGAGCCTCTGTCCTCTGAAGCAGCTGGAAAGCACCAACTTATCACTGCCAGCGTGTTATTTCTGGCCCCCGGGTTGCCCAAAGCATATATCAGCAGTTTCCATCGCCGGCTGTACAGGATCGCTATAGACAGGTGGAAGCTGATGGTTACCTGCCCTGCTCTGTGAAGAAGCAGAGCCAAGGCTAGCACTTCTGAACTTGCCTAGACCATGCCTTCTGCCAAAGGCCGTGGGCTGAGGCAGGGTTTTCTTTAGCTAGATGAAGAGATGAATTTCGATGCTTCCGAGTCCCATGGCAAAACACACGCTCGACTGAAAAGACAGCTTTCCATTCTTGTCAAGATCGCTCTTGTGTCTTTTGAATCACCCAGCAGCCAACTGGCCTTTCCCCAGTTTGCACCAGCGCGTGCGTGCAAATGTCCTCGGTTGTGCCTTCCCGGAGCCGTCGGCTTGGTTCTGACAACGCCTCTGGCAGGCGCAGGGCGAGCAGTCAGCTATACAGGTTCCTCCAGGTAGATGTTCTTATAAGAAAAAACACCCAAAACCAACTGGCACCGCTGCTGACTAATATCAAAAGGGCATGGGTTCGAGCCTCGCTAACGTGTGCTCTGCTAACAGGTATTGACAAACCTGAGATGACAGCAGTGGTTTTCACCATCTGCTCCATTACTTCGCTACTGTGGGTGGAGAAAGCAAGACAAATACAGCCAGGAGGTCCTTCTACAGCAAACCAGACAATCAATCACGGTTTTCCCCAGGCCGGTACAAACTGACACAGATACACTGCTACTGGTTTATTTTCCCTGCCAGGAAAAATGTCTTTTCAGACTGCTGGGGACCACTCGGGCTCTGGCCCCTCAGGCTGGCTGCTCTCTTAGGACTTGGACTATTATGCTTGCTCCTCAGTTTGCTCCCTGCGTGCACGTGAAGCACTATTTCCTCCTCCTTCCTGTGCAAGGCAGTTCACCCTGTAGTCCTAGTGCTGTTGCTGTCAGAGGTTTGTTCTTCCATCCAGATCACCATGAACTCAAACCAGGATATGATTTCAACACTGACCAACTTGAAATCATATCCTGGTTTGAGTTCATCGAAGTGTTTCACTATACGAGTTAGTATGTAAATGTATAGGTTAATACTAAAGACATTTCCGTATTACCTGTGATATCTTCATATTCAAACAAGCAGCTCAGTGATACATTAGCCAATATGCATGAACAATGGGAAGTGGGCACAATGACTGGGAGCAGAAGCTTTGCGTGCTGATAAGAAACATTACTAGCAAATCAGAGACCGGTAGGGTGCTCTGTCATGGGAAGCAAATACACGCGGCTGCGAAGGTACGTGCAGGTTAATGTATGCAATTAACAGGCCCGGGGGGAGCTCTGCATGCTGTTAAATCTCTATTTACTTCTGCCAGCGGAGGTTCCCCAGGCATCGCACAACCTGCTTTGAATGAGAGACAACATGATCTTAACCCGGTGCCGTACACTGAATGTGAGTGCACTTTTAAAGGTCAGTTCTTCCTGCGCGTGATACAAAAGCTGCCACTGCGCTCGGATAACATACATTAAAATTGCATGTCTTTCTATGCTCCGAGGTACTGTACATGGATTTACATGCATTTCCGTACTTGGTAAGTAGCTCTATGGATTCCCAAACCAGAAGCCTTGTATAAAATGTACCAGATGGTACTCATTAAAGACAGAAAACAGGAATGCTGTCTACTACTGTATAATGGGGTGGTTTATGAGGTAGGGTGGTCTTCAAATAATCAGTCGGGATTGACCTCCACTATGAGTAGTCAGGATTGACCTTCCAATCCGCTGGTCGGGATTGACCTCCCCTTCCTGCTCCGCTACGATCGGTCGGGATTGACCTCCCCGTCCTGGAACGAAAGCCAGCACCTCTGCCTTGTTTCTTGCATCCCATCTGTCTCCCGGGTACTCACAGGCATTTCTGTACTATGCAGCACCCTCCCCCTGCCCCTGCCGGGCCATCCTCATGTGTGTGAATAATCATTCGTTGTCAACATTTCCTCATGTCTTGTAGGAGTAAATGTGAATGAACGTAAAGGTTAAGAAATGCCAGCAAAGAGGGTGGTGTACGTTCCCTTCTCCTAGATGAAACCCTGGGCTGTGCCAACCTGTGCTGCATTATGCATGTTGAACAAAATGCTTCGGCTCCACTCGGCATTAGCATGCCAAAGCATAACTTTATCTTCCTGCCTCAGAGAACAGCCCCTGCTTTACATAAATCTTTAATGAAAGGCTCTGCCTCGAGCACTAATGCCTAAGCACAAAAGACAGAGTTGAAGGAAAACATGGTTTTGCCTCCAAAAACAGAGCAGCTCTACAGATAGTAAATGTAATTTTTATGTGCTGTATAGCTGTGGAATCCCGGGAGCTCCATTAAAGACGGGTTACGGCATTAAGGGATGGGAGAAGCTGGGAATAATGGTAAGTACTTTACAGAAACAAAAAAAAGAGGCAGTTTAACTGCGATGCCTATTACAAATACACCAAACTTGGCCCCGTCCTTGGAAACGTCCCTCCAGTCTACGCACGGGCAGAAGATTTTCCAGGCCGTGGGCACAGCGTGGCCAGTCATCGGCCCTCAAAAGCCATAGGCCAGCCTCATAGCAAATCATGAGATTGGCCTAAAAATGATGAAACTAAAAGGAAAAAAAAGAAACCAACCACCCATCGATTTTAAGTTCTTTTTATGTGCCCCCTTGAGATTTTTGAGATTTCCTGGTTCCTGCTTGCAACCTCAAGGGTGAGAAAAGTACATTTTTTTAAAAACAAAATGAAGGCACGTAACTCCCATCCATCTTCTTTCGATCCTCCAGGTTGCTTCCATCTCTGACATGTAGGATGGCTGCCCAACCCCTTTTTTAATTGCTTGCACCTGCAGAGGCCCCTGTTCAGCAACTCCTTTACGCGCGTGCTTTGACACGCAGCTGTCAGCAGGCCTGCTCGGCTGCTCAGATGGAGCGCGTAGTTCAGTGCCTTGCCGAGCAGGCTCGGACTCACCTTGTATGCTGCCCTCTGGTTAAATTTGCTTCTGAACAGGCTGTTGCATAACGCGGTCCCACAAGGGTAGTTCACATGCGCAGCCTTTTCCTGGGGACGGTGGTGGCAATTATGGCACCTGAGGCAATGTTCAAGATGCCGAAAGGGAGAAGGGAAGCGACCTGGAAATGACACAAGGCACGGAGCAAAAGATGGGACTGCCACGGGGGAGGATTCGCCTGGGGTCGGCAAGGGTGTCTGTGCCAAGCAGCGCAGCAGAGCCCTCAGCTTGGGCAGCAGCTTTGCAGACTGGCAGCCAGATTCATCTCATGCCTATTTGGAAAAGGTGGGGGCTGCGCACGGAAACGAACTGCTTCAGTTTTTCCATCATGTAAGATATTACATCAAATGAGAGAAAGGCACTGTAGAGGCTCCCTGACGGAAAGCACGGGTCTGCCACGCACAGCGTGTAGCGGCTTCTACTGTAATTTTGGATGCCGTGCCCCGAAGTCAAAGCTCTCTGTCTCTGCGTACAATGCTGCGGTCAGATCCAAGCACGATCCAAGCAAGGCGCCTTGTTTCATGGAGAGCAGGCGCAGTACTGAACACACAAAGGAGCCCACTTAACTGTGTACCTGTTAATTAATGAGGTTTGGGAAGCGAGCACACTGCCTGTGCAGCAGAGCAGAGGCTTCCACTTCCAAAGGGGATTGAGCTAATTCAGAAAAAGCCCTCTTGCTCTGGAAGTCCTCAAGACCATGTACGTAAGGGTTTATACTGAAATAACTACTCTGGAATAGATATTCTGGGGCAGGCAGACCATGCTGTGGGAACAGCAGTTAGGGCCTTTCTTTATGTCCCCAAATCGGGCAAGAATCCCTCCCCCAGCTCTCAGCACCCCTTCCCTTCCCTTCCCCTCTGTTGTCAGGAGTGCCTCCCGTCTCCTCTCCTCCCGCTCCCCGCCTCACCCTCTCTATTTATACCTCTGAGCACGGGAAGAAAAGATCTGCACATTGCTGCCGCTGATCCAGCTGCTCCCGTCTGCTCCGGCGGGGGCTGCAGGGAGCGGTTGCATGGGGAGCTGGGCTCAGCCAGGGACAGCGCTGGCAATGGGTGGGCTCCCCCTCCCTGTACACGCTACCCAGGGAGGCCAAGAAGGAAGGGGGAACTTTCCTGCCAACACCACTGCTTTTTCTGTCCAGAGCTGAGCCTGGCTCCCCAATCGGCCCACTGGAGTGGGGCAGGAGTAATTCGGAGGTCCCCAAGCCTTGGGGCAGCCAGGGACAGTGGCAGCAGCGAGCAGTGGAGGGGGGATGGAAGAGGAGGGGAAGTGCCGCTGAGCGCGGAGGGGAAAGGAGGACGTGCCAAGACGGGTGGATTCTGCAATGCTTTGGGGACTTAAAAAAGTCCCACCTACTGCTCCCACGGCATGGCCTGAAGAGGTGGCACAATCGTACCACTGCACTCCTTTGGATTTACCCTAGCCTGCCCCGAGCACCATCCCCGCCTGCCTCCCACAGACCTCTGGATACATGCCTGTAGAGCCTAGCCCACCTGAGATGGGACTGCCTAGAGCTGTGGACACACAACCTGTCCGCTGCTGCGGTTTCTACAATTACTCCTGGCTTTCTCAGGGGTACGTTTACCCCAGAGCGGAGAGTGCAGTACTATATGCCATGTGCCTGTTCCCCAGATAGATGGAGTAAAGGAAGATTACAACAGTGTCAAGGTGTCATTCATCTGCATGCTACTTAACTCAATGAGGGCTTGTTTCTTGCTGGGAAACTCTAGGCGCTATTGAAATGCAATGATGAAGATCCTCATCATCTAATGCAATGATTATCCTGCTTGTCAGCCAAGCCCTTTGTAAAAAGTGCTTCCCAGCTCTCCTTCCTTATGAAGGACACAGCTCTGTTTGGATCCAGTTTCAATGCCATCCCTCATAGCAGCCCTGCACTTGTACTTTTATTATGGTAAATTATCCACATCAGAAACGTGAGTTTATACAGCACTGGGTCAACTTCATTTTCAGGCTGCAAAATTATTATTTTGCTTCTCTCGCTCTTTTTGGCCTTTGTCCCATGCTGATCTCCTCCCCGTTCCCCATCAAGAGACAGAAAGAGATGGCCTGGAGGAATAGATCCATCCTATCAGACCAAAAAGCAATACTCATCAGAACCTGCTGCTCTCGAACGTCAGGAAGAAGTGTCAATATATATCCCTTAGAATATGTTCTCTGGGTTTTCTCCCTTCTCAATTCCCTATTCCTACCAGAAGGCCAAAACTATACCCCTCCACCTATACATTAATGCAAAAGTGAATACCCCTCAAGTCCATTTTCTTCCTCCTCTAATATGCTGCCGTTTTAAACAGGTGCTTGAAGCAAATCCAATTTGGAATTTAAGTGTGTTTCTCTATCTTTTCTCAGTCCAAAGGCTTTGCATTTTGGAGTAGGCACAGCTGTCCCTCCTCGTCCTAATGGACCAAAATAGGATACATCTGAGTTTTAGAGTCCCTTTTCAAAGCTTTCTTCCTTTTCCCTGTGGTGCCATCTATGTTACAAGAACCACTATGCTGAAACACTACTGGCATACATTCGTGGTACAGCATTTCTTTTTTCTTTATGGAGAAGGTGGGCAGAAACCATGTTATATCCACCTTTAAGAGCCATTCTTTAACCTTCTTATCTGCTGGTGTTAAAATAGGGTCCCCCGACTTGTTTATAACAGCAACTAGGCTTTTTTTTCCTGTCTACAAGAGCAACAAAACCCCCTGGTACAGAAGCCTGTTTAAACATGACTGTTGGGCTAGTTCAGATGGGATTTTTATGCATGATATCCGAATAATCAGTGCATCTCACACCGCCTTGGGCACTGCTACCTGGTTATCAGCACAGCCATCCAAAACCACAGTAGGAAACAGCAACCGGAATCGCCGTGACAAACACCACTCTCTCTTTCTCACAAAAGGCACCCTCCAGGTAGAAATCGGGAAGAGAACTCGTTTCCAATTCCATGCCTGGCTTCACTTACTCAATCACCTGCCTTATAATGCAGAGATGCACCGACTTGGGCATCTTGCTGGAAAGGCTGGTGGAAAATGAATCTGTCACAGGCGATGGCTGAAGGTGTACCTAGAGCCTGATCTTCCACTACATTTTACACCTATAGGAGAGGTGTAACGGAGAATCAAGCCCCTGGGCATTTAACGGAGACTGATTTACAATCGCTCTCACAAAGCTATTCCCACTTTCACGGCGCCTTGGAAAGAAATCAGTCACCACCGGCCACAGGTGGAGGGAGAAGAGAACCACAGCTGTCCTGGCCAGTAGACCTTATACCTCCACCTTCCCACGTGACCTTTTTGGGAAGCAGACCATGGTTTCTAAAATAGAAATCACCTGCAGTCTGTTTGGAAAACCAGTCGTAGGCATGCTAGCCTTGCCCTTATGACGTGGGAGAAATACGAGGGCCAGAAATTAGGACTGTAACTTGTTTCTGAATCCCGTTAAAAACACAGAGCATCCCTGATTCACACTGTGCCATTTCAACAAAACACGTTTCCCCAGCTGGCTAGTTAAAAGCATAGATAAGGCTTTTTTTTTTATCTAGCTGCAGTGGTGACTGGACACTTCAAAGACCCCCACAACTCATGATACAACGGTCTGAGAGAGACAAGAAATGTAAGGTCCTGGGCTCTCGCTCCGTATTGAAAGAGATGGGGCATGTTTGCTTTACCCCCTCCTTGAAACATCAGAATCATTTTAATATAACCCATCAAAATGAACCAAACGTATGAGAATTACCATTTCATGAGACGCTCATGAGGTATCGGAGGTATCTGAAAGCCATGCTATAAATAGGGTTGCATTTGAGGATTGGACTACGCTTGAATTTATTACTTCAATTCCTTTCACAGCAGAATATTGACATGTCAGAAATACAATGTGTACAGTCAGAGCCAAGCTGCCAGCCATGATAAGAGACTCTGCGCTTTGCAAAAGAAGAAAAAAAACAAAAAACCCCCAGAACTCAACAGAAGATATTGAAAAAAACCCCAAACCCCAAGTAATGATATTGAGTGACACCGACTGTTGAATGATTAGGAGCGAGCAGTTCAGAGAGCGCCGTGGACGGTGGCTGTGAATGAATAATGAATCCGCAAGCTGTCCTGTTGTCGGCAGCTCTGCCAGTCACAAAGCTGCTCATTTGTAGAGCAGGCTGTGACTTGCCATCACACGGGAGGAGTTCAATATTCATTAACAAGAAGCAAGTCCCTCTCCGTGGCTGTCGGTGGTACAAATCAACAGCAGTGACCCCTGGGCTGCAGGATGGCGGGGGGGTGTGCACGTGCGTGTGCATGTTCAGACACACCCCAGGCTGCTCCAGGTCTGGCCTGAAGGACGGTGCTTTGTCAGACCCCAATTTCAACACCAGGAAATGGAAATAGCTGTGGAGAAATAAAAATAAAAATGCAGGGGAGGCAGAGGGCGTAGAGCACTGCCAGGAAAACAGGGCTTCAACCTCTGGATTTCCTCCACAAACACTGACACAAGCCAGAAAGGCAAGAAAGGCGCTGTTTTGGGGAAAGCAGGTTGGTGAGACTATACTGCAGAAATCCCTACTGAAAACGCTCCAGGCTGACAATCGCAACATGATCGATTATACTACAGGCACAGATTTCCGAAAAAACACACAGTGAAGGTTTGGGGAGTGCGAGGGGAGCACCCACAGCGCTGTCACGTACTCCCAGTTTTTTTGAATGGCCTCCTCGCGTGGTGGAGAGAGGATGGGCATCCTCTTCTCCTTTCCCTCGGCGGTCAGAGCAGTCCTAGGCACACTGATGCCCACCCAAAAACCTCACCGCTCCCAGCCCTTAAAGAGGTGCCTGGGTTTGCCCCTTTGGGAACCTGGTGACGCTGTCAGCGAGAACGAGACCCACGCAGGCAGGCAGGCTACGGCGGAAAGGATCGGGCCCTTAAAACGTTCCCGAATGTGCAATTTCTTAGGTTCTTCTCCGTCTTGATTCCCAATACTCCTGTTTGCAGGCCTGGTAGGAGTGTGCAGTTATTGGCACATCAATCTAAGCATTGAGCCCTAGCACAGATACGGTAAGGACTGAAAAACAAGTGGACTTACAGCTCCGGCTCCGGCTCCGGCACACACTCGGCAATGTTTACTCTTCTCTCGTGTTTGCCTGATAGCGCTCCCCTTACACGCAGCGTTTGCTCATGTTTGGTCGACGGTTTTGTCATTCATATGGAAGCGCCACATTTTTCATGCGGTGGCGTAAGATGTGGGGCTGCCCCACACCACGCAGCCCTGGTGTGCAGGGAATTTGGCCATAGCTCTTTACTTGGTTTCTTTATAAGCGGTAAGGAATCCTTTTGCTGAAAGGATGACTTTACTGATTGCCTCTTCTTTTCCCTTTGAAAAAGGGATACGGATATAAGGGGTTTGCTACCTTTGCTCGGGAACTCGGATTTCACTGATCTTTCCAAACAAACAAAAAGGCGAGAATGGTTTCTCTCCCAACAAATTTCCATCTATTTGTCCTTTAAATGCAGCTCTTTCAACCAGTCGCTCAACACAATCTAATTTTTCAGTGATACATGGGAGATGCATGTGTTTAACCCACACACACTATTTAGAAAGCGTGTCCAAATTGTGAAACAGCTTTTCTGCAGTTCTCATGACCCGAAAGATATCTTCTTGAAGTTTTTTTTAAATTTCTAAATTGAGCACTTCTTCATTAGGAAGCAATTGTTTCTGCTTACTGGTGCAGGCCTAATGCTTGAAGAAGTCAGTCCTTGTACTAATATGCCAACACACTTCTAGTCCCAGAAGATAGGAGGTTTTCAGACACAGAAGTCACGTCTTTCTGATTACCATTGTGCTAATTTTTCTCCATTGGCTTTATCATGATTTTAGTTGCTGATATCTTAGGAACCACTGCCAACAGAGACTAACAGAGAATTAAGTCCTAGCTGATCAGACAAGATATCCATGATTCAGATTCAAAATCAAGTGAGAAAAAGCAAAACCATCACAAGGTCAACGTGAGACTTAAAGTGTAATTTCGCACGACCTGGTAGGACAAGAAACCAACACCTCGGCACTGGAGTCCAGCGAGTCCAATGGCAAGAAGCAGCAGCGGCAAAGCGCACTACTAAATATTCATTGTGTCGACACACCAGCCCTCCAGCAGACCCCCGGCGCTGGCACGACTCGGCCAGGGGGACTCCACGGTGGCATCGCTGCTCACGCAGTGTGGAAGCGCAGAAGAAATGGAGCAGGCAAATGTGGGATTTAAATGTCACCCCAATGCTTACGAACTGGAAGGTGGCTTCTCATGCACAAGAAAAGCATAGGTGAGGATGAGAAAATCTTGTCCTGCGGGAACTTTCTGGGCAGGCACTGGCAGCCTCTCAATAACTTGCTTTGGTCACGCGGGCCATGCCAGGAACCTTAGGAGCCATAAAACTCACTTTGTAGTCATGATAGAAGTCACTTGGAAACTTTCAGATTTAAACCTTGGCAAGGCGATATCCTGCGCCTCCTCCCCATGGAAATTGGCCACTGATTGAAATAGGATCAGACTCAACCCGGAGTAAGTGTTTATACTGACTTGCCTCCCTAATTGCTTCCCATCCCTTCCTGGCTGTAAAGACCAACTACGTTTTTATGACTGGCAATGTTTCAAAACCCCGACATCAAGCTGCTCAATGGTACATTCACTCTCAAACCGCTGGCATAACCCAGCTGCACCTACGCCGATCCATTTGTCATCTGAAGTGCACCATTTGCTCCTTATAATGCATATCATCTTTCACAAAGTAGTTGCCATGCGTTTCCCCGATCCCAGCCACTTGACACCCTCGGCACACCGCTCGCTGCATGTGCTCATAAAAATCACTTGCCACGTGGCTTTTTTTTTCTTTCAATGAACCCTGTCAAAACACCCAAACCGCAGTTGTTCTTGAGCCAGCACCTTAGGATTCTTCTTTTAACCCCCCAAATGCATGTGAACATGGCTGTACAGGAGGGGCTGTGCTTTCCACTATGTGCCACTGGAAACCACAGGCGCGTCTCTAGATGAGAAGGGCACAGGTACTGATATGTGGCAAGGGTAAGGAACAAACTGCACGCAAAATTAAGCTTGGTAAAAATGAAGCCCGGGTATCTTATTACCTGGAACTGTTAGAAAGAAGATGCTATTTTAAAGTGCTTTAGAAATAACCTTGAAATCAGTGGTGCTCAGTGAAGCTTTGCGGTGTTATATCCGAACATTCAAAGGGTTATTTGTTGGGGAGCAGAGAAGGGGGATCACTGTTTTCATTGCTCACAGCACAGGATGCCAGATTCTCAGTTCTGCTAGTGTAAATTCGGTCTGCTCCTACGATGTGAAGTTACTGGGCTTACTCCAATTTACACTGATCTAACAAGAGTTCAGAGACCTGGCAAGAAAAAGTCCTACAAAGCTACAGTGTTTGCGCTCCTGCTCTCATCCCTGCTAGAGCTGGTGATGCATTGATAATATTTTTCCTGATTGATCAGTTGTAAAGGGCTTTGGATCAAGCCCTTCGTGCTTGCTGGTGTCTCTGCTGAAATTGGATTTTAATGCCTGAGCCAACTCCCATTAACAACAACGGAAAGACTCCCATTATATTTAATGGAAGCTGGGTAAAGCTGCAGTTGCTTTTTGGAATAGATCTTAGTACCTAGCCATGGAAAATATAAAATCCAAGCCAATTACCCCATTATATTTCATCTTCTAGTAACACTCCATTCGAAGGTCAGAAAGCTTTGAGTATGCCGTTGGTTTAGGACTCAGTTCTCACCTACAGGCTCAATTCTTTTCTCATTCACACAGGTACAATTCAGCAGTCTCTGTCGTAAAGCTGACGCAGCCCCAAGGGTATAAAATTGAGGTAAAAGGAAAATCGGGTCCACGGCATACTTCACCATGTTGAATACTTCATTTCTATATTATAATAATATACTGAATTAGGCTGTTTATTACGTGGACCTATTCTCCGAATGGCTGCT
This sequence comes from Alligator sinensis, assembly GCF_000455745.1. Lineage (NCBI taxonomy): Eukaryota > Metazoa > Chordata > Crocodylia > Alligatoridae > Alligator > Alligator sinensis. The sequence goes on along the minus strand of NW_005842212.1, from coordinate 1,108,205 downwards.
AGGCTTGTGTTTCATGTAGGGCACTCCTACAATACAGACTGCCCTTGGTCATACTACCATTTCATTTACAGTCCCATTTTTAGGCTATAACGCAAAAACTGTCAGCTCTCAACAACACGGTTACAGCCTAAGAGACAGCTCCATCTGACTGAAGCAATCGGTGACATTTTGTCACAACTGCCTTTGAAGCATGAACATTTTTACAATGGAGTCCACACTTTCGAATATTCATGCTAACTTATATGACAATGTGGTAAACTCTACCAAGCTCTTCAAGCATATCAATTTGCAACTGGTTCCCTCCTTTAAATTACCTAGCAAGCACAGCATTCATAGAAAAAATACCACCACAAAAAATTGTCCATGGAAAAAATATCCAAGTTATTTTTATCCGCAGGGATCGCTAATGGACACGTGAGATCAGTCCCTTGTTGACAGGTTCTGGACATCATTAAATGGACCTTTATTGTTAAAAGGCTATTTAAAATACATACTGTAGCACTGCAGTGTACAAACAGAGTATACTGTATGTAGATGATTACATACATTGGCCATTTAATGTGCAGTATTGATAAAAACAAAATTGAAAATAAGATGATGATGACTTCCTCGCTGTATATACATATTACTTAATCATATCTTACGAAAAACTTTGGTCAGTCTTATAATTAGTTACTCATTCTACAAATGAAAATAAGGAAATGCCCTCTTTCTGGCATTAGAAAGATTGCATTAGTAACTTTTATCAAGTTATCATTAAGCGACACAGGCTTAAGAGGAATACCTCAGAAGACCAAGATTTTCTGAAGCTCTTAAATGCATCCATGCATTGGTAATTAAGCACCACCTTTGATGCTCGGTCTGCCCTTTGGGCAGGTAGCTTCCTTGAAGGCTTTTCCCTATAAGCCTCAGAGTGCCAGCATGGCTGTAACAGAGACAGAAGGCAGGATAGATATGCACCTTTAAAGACTAAATAAGATATTATATATACATACGTACATATATACACACACACACATATCCATATACATACACATACACACACACACACATTAGGCAAGGAGAGGGAAGGATTTCTTAGGGCAATATCTTTTATTGGACCAACTATGTCTTTGGGACAGAGTTAAAACAAGCTTTTGAATGCAAGACCTGATGGATGCAAGTACTGACGAAGACTGTCTTGCATTTGAAAGCTTGTGCAACTTTATCCCAATTACACAGTTGGAAATCGTTGCCTCTCATATAATTTCTGGACCATCGTGGCTAGAGTCACTCTTCACCACCATATATATAAAGAACACAAGTTTTCGTGACGCCAAGCTCACTTCATCAGATGCTGCGACTCCAGTGGTTTTTGGCCAGGGACCCACACTGCCGTGGGTCACTGGTCACACATCTGTCTTCTCCCCTAAGCCTCCTCTCCTTACTGCAGAGAAGAAAAATGCTCCAGCACGTTGCTCCTCAGGCTATGGCTCAACAGGTAGGCAGCATGCCCTCCTCACTGTCTTTTCCATCTTACGAACCACACTGCGGCACTTGTATTGTGTTTAAGACCTCCTGTTCCCTCCAGAGGAAGAAGGGGTGGACCTGACCTCCCAGTCCTGCTACCCATCTGCCTACAAACCCACCCGTGATATCAACAGGAGCCCCACACAGATCAATAGCATGAGGAGATAGGTTCCACATCCTAGTATTTATATACCTCCAAAGGGCACCAGGCCAAGACGTGAACCAAGTCCCGACACTGAAGACCTAGAAGGAAACTCCTAATGTACATTCATCCATAGGTACATTCCTTTCTCCATGTGCGGCTTCCAGCTATCTAAGCAAGCACCAGGGCTTTAATCTGCAGCACTGGGGACCTGGCAGTAGCCTGCACCTACAGATTTCTCTTCCACCCACTTTGATTTGGAGTCACAGGGATGTTTGCCCCCCAAAAATGCTGACCACAAGGTTTACCCTCTATCACAGCTATACAAATGCACGTGCATTAAAACAGAATACGTGTTCACATTCAAAACTGTTGTAATCAGGAAATGAGCCGTGAAGTGTGTAAATGATGACACGTTAATAATCTGCTTTATAGCTTAAATCAGAATCTTGGAATTTCGCAGTCAGAGACTTTTCAATAGGTCAAAACAGAGTAATCGCACTTAATGATCATACCCTGATACAGCGCGCGCCAGCGCCAAGAGCTGGGGAACCTGATCAGAATGGATATCAGCTCCTGGCACGTTAGAGACATTTCTTGCACCTCGATCGATTTTATACTTAACTAATAACAAAAACACACAGCCCTAGCCCAACGCTTTTGGGAAACGTCCATCTGATTATGAAGATTACAAGCTAAGCCTAAAGGATCTGCATTTGAGAAGGCACTGCGGATGCATTAAGCCTAATATATCCTTACAGAGAATAGGACTGCCTATAAGTGGCACAATTTGAGGAAGAACGGGAGGTATTCTGCAAATGTTGCGGATGCATTTGCTGTCATTTGCTCAGGGACTTTCCAACTGATGCAATCAGAGCTAAAATAGACTCCTGCATATCTAATTTAAGAAAGAGAGGGGGAGAGCAAGAGTCTGAAGACATCTTAAGAGCCATCACAACAATAATCACTACTTTTGGCTCCATTACAAAAATGTCTTTAGGAGCACAAGTAAAGCTCAACTCTTCTGCGACTTTCAGCACATCTTTTCCCCCTGGTTTGGACCACCATAAAGATCACAAATTCAGTATTTCGAGCATCTCCTGAAGCAGGCTGTGTACAGCACCAGCTAATGAAGAAATACTGTTTTCTTTGCCGACATCATTGAGCTGCTGAGGCATAACCAAAAAGATCAACTGAAAGTAAGCGCTAAAATTTCATGTGTGCCTAAGGAGGAGGCAGCGGAAAGAGGCAAAAATCGATGTTTGCCAAATGGGAAAGGACCGAATTAGTCAGGGAAATTATTTGGAGCTTGTAAG
>NW_005842212.1:1099314-1105207 GCF_000455745.1 Alligator sinensis | reverse complement strand
ATGGTTCTCGTCAGTCCAAAAGATTCGGATATCTGCTTCTGAAAAAATGAGTCAAAAGATGAAAGGGCTTCTTATTTGAAGGAAAAAGATGAAGAGTAAGAAGAGTATGAATTACTAACACGTCTATCCATAAATGCCAGGAGCACAGAAGCAGTAATGACACACACAACCTCCCCTCCCCCTGCCCCCAAAAGTGTTATTAGCTGATGGAGTTTATCGTCTAATAGGTGGCAATGAAAGCAAGATGCAATGATTGGGTCATTTGCATAACTGGAGTGTTAATTTAGCTGGGTGCAGGCTCTATATTAGAGAGCAAGGGAAAGCAAGAAGGGCTGGAAGGCTGTCATTCTATGCCCATGCTATGTCTCATGGCAGTCAGCATTCATTTGGGAAGCAAGTCGTTATGCCAAGATGTCACGAGAAATCCCAAGATGTTAAAATCTAGTTTCACTCCAATTCAGGGGAAAAAAGCAGAAAAGTTGGCATTTGTTATGAAAGGCCAAATTCTGAAATCCCCCTCTTTGATAGGGTTGCAACATTTCATTTCGATGTCATCGTTTTGACTTTTCTATCGACTTTTCCACAGTTATTTAGAACTTAATTTATAACGTAACCTAAAAAGTCAAAATGAATCGTTTCAGCCCATCCGAATGCAAGGGTTTTATCATTTACTATCAGGAATGTCACCAAAATCAATTCATTCCTGCAAAACGCTTTGGTCTGGTCTAATCAGCATTTTCCAACAGAAAGCATCAGAAAACCCCGAGACTTGCCCTCGTTATAATCTGCATGTCAAATGCCGAAGGAGAAAGGCACTTCTGGCCACAACAGCTTCCTAGCATTCCAGGATCAGCTGAGAAGCGTCAAGGACCTAAAAGCTATGACCCTGAAGGAGAAAGGGCGGGCAAACCCCTCGGTGATGGGCGCAGGCGCCATGCCTGGCATGCTCTAAATACTAAGTACGAGGACTGCAATGCATGAACAATGCAAGCAAATTCTTTGGTGTTTAAAGTTCAGCCAGCCATTCTCTTTGCATACGTCCCTGGAATGTGCTGAAATAAAGCAGAGAGGAACCATGCCGAGAGGCAACTCGGAGCCACAAATGCCATTAGGTGAATGGAGAACTGGAAAACAACTCTGCTTTGCTTATCAACCCTTAACACACACGTGCATGCACACACACACACACACACACACACACACACACACACACACACACACTCTGTCTCATAAGTGCCTAATATATACGTAGAAAACCAGGGCCAGCTTCAAAGTCCACTCTGCAAGCAGCATGAAATGCCCCTAACCAGGCAGAGGTGGCCTCTGAGGATGCCCTTTGTGCAGGGGAAATCTCTGCCAGCGTACAACTGGCTGCTATACCCAGAGCTGACTTCCAAGCAGAGGCTTGCCTTCCAGGTACAGCACGGTCTAGGGGCATGGCTGAGCTGAGTTCTGCTACGTCTGATCCTCTGTGGACCTACCTTACACCTGCAGCAGAACGCAGGAGCAAAACCCTTCCCTCTTTACCTTGCTCTGGAGCTGGGAAACCCTGAATCAGGGACTGCAACCACGTTGGTCTACAAGCCAGAATAAAAGCCAGGATGGGCAGAAGTTCATAGTCTTATTGCTTGCCATGGAGGGTACATAGTATTACTCACGTGTTTAATGTTATGCGTGTGCTTCGGTGCTGGATCAGAACCAGCGCGCTGAGCATTTTGCAGGACCGAACACGTAAACTCTCTATAGGAAGCAGCAAACCTCTGTACGAAAGCCCATCTTTCCTCGGCAGGGGCACGGGTTAATGCTGTGTTGTCACAATGTCCCTAGCCTGTGACATTTCTGCTTCCCAAAAGCAGCCCACCGGTGCAAGAGAGGCTCTGGAGTGACTTGACTTTGCCAACTATTCCCACCACAGCTGGCAAGGTGATATGTATAGTATTATTATACAAATCGAGGGCCCTTGTCCCAAGGCAGGAATGAACTAGACATTGCAGTGAAGTCCACAAGGAACCTCACGATGCAGATTTAATTTGCCCATCATGCTGGGAGCTATGAAACCTCCCTAGCTAATTTGAGCAGCAGGAAAAACTCCCTTAAAAGAACACAGGCATTGCCATTCTGCATCTGCTCCTGTATCCACCACCAATGGGGGTACGTCCACATGCCTCCCAACAGGTGCTGTTAGCAATTGTAGACTCAATTTGCCTTCCCACAACATGGAAGGAGGGAAGCACCTCCCTAAGCACGGTGTTAGGGATGGGCTTCAACCCTGTGCAAGGGGGTCCGAGAGCCCCTTCACGACTCTTGTTTATCTCCGAATATTAACAGATCTCTCTCTAGTTCGTCTTGGGTCTTTTTTTTGGATCCTGCTACACTGGGTCTCAGTGACATCTTGTGGCAAGGAGTTCCATGTGCAATGGGTGACGATATCCTTCCTCGTGCCTCCGATCAGCCTCCCAGCTGGCCGATTAGTTTTCGGAGGGCCCGGGACTGTGCCAGGGAGCACCGCGGCGAGGCACTGCACGCAAACTACGGCCCATTGCTAGGGACCTACTTAATACACGGTTCTGTGGATTTTGCAGAAACTGTGAAATCTGGGATAGCCCGCAAAATCAACAACAATAAAATAAAATAAGATACAATGCTGCCTCCCCAGTGGAAGCCAGTGATCCTTGCTGCTGGGAGAGGAAGGCACTGGTCGGTGGGACGGCATGGCATGAAGGGCAACTGCCCCCACCTCCCACTAAAGCCTCTCTGCCAATCAGAAATGCCCGCGAAATCAGCGCTGCACAACGTGAGCTGGCTGCAAAAATCCCTTTGTCTCGCTGAGACTTAAGTAGATCCCTACCCATAACAGAAGTCCCTTAGTCCAAGCGGGAGCGTTCACTGGCCCATATCCAGTGCCACACTACAGCGGGGACATCGCTCCCATTTGGGGAGGCGGCGTGCGTAGCGAGCTCTGCTTGCCTCACTCCCTTTGCTTGGTACCAAGTCGGTGCAGGCATGCCTAATGAGTACATTAGCACTGCGGCGAGCTCAGCGTGGCGTGCCGAACCTGCCTGAGAAAAAATGAGCCCCTGCTGAGCTGTGCGGTGCCCCGTCTACACTGCTCCTGCCCACGCCAGCTCGGGGAAGGCACCGCGGCACTGCAGCTGCAGGGCAGATGTGCTGCTTGTCGGATAAGCACCTTTAGTCTAAATGAATTACCAGCTTCCAGGAATAATTTTCGAAACTGTCAAACAAGCTCATATAGAGCAAGCAAAGCCCGAGGCGGCTGAGCGACCACTACCCAGAGCCTGATCGCTGCAACAGATCTGTAAACATCATCCAGATTACCCACAGCACTGAGTCGCTGATGTGAAAAGCATGAATCACACTTACCAGGCTAAATTACCCCAGACTCTAAATAGGGCTGCTAATTATGTCTAAGGATGTGTTTAAAATATCCCCAAACCCTTCTTTTAATATGACCAGCCCTAAATTTGATTACCCACCACTCTAAATCCTTTCAGCTGAGTCTCATTAGGGAAGGTTGGCCTGATGGCACAATAAAAATGTTTTCTTTTCCCCACCTCAACTAATGGGTCTTTGATGGGATGTGCTATCCTTAAGCATCGCCTGCTGCTTCTAACCTAATAAAGGGGGGAGCCATGTCACTCAAACCCAGCGAGAGAGTGAGTGCTAAGCTGGGAAATGATCCTCCTTTTCCTGATCAAATTAAGACTCTTGAAAAGTGTGCTTTAGGAGGACGGCAGGCTCCCGGAAAAATACGCTCCGATCCGGAGCTGCTATAAAGGGAAAAGCGAGTGGGGGGAAAGGGGATGTGAAATGGCATCATCCTAAAAGGTTGCAAAAGGTCAAAGACAAGTTGACGCCTCAGTAAAAGAGGACGCTGTATTTCCTCCACCTTCCTTGTGTGTTTCTCTCCCACTGAAAAGAATTAAGAAAATACTACCCTGCAATTTGAGAGAAAATGCTCATCATTTTAAAGTAGATCACCCCTCCCTTGGTGAAGCCCTCAGCCAGGATTTCAGAAAAGACGTCTCCAAGATGATGTCCCTCTTCATCCTCCTCTGGAAGAAGGTATTTGACCGCTACCGTGGGACGAGCTGCAGGAAGGACCGCTGAACCCGTGTGAAATTCAGGTGTCTACGCTGGTCCCAGAGATCAGCAAAGGGCCGAGGCAGTCCGTTTGGGATTCCCCTCCCTTCACACGGGTGCTGTATCCTTGGCACCCTCTCACCGCGCCCACCACCTCTCCAGCGGGATGGCTCTCACGGACCGCATTATAAAGCGCACAACCTGTGCACGGTTGTCCCCCACTTCCCATATTGCTATATCTCTTCTTCTTGTAACCTCCACGAAGCTGGTGGGTCAAGAATGAATATCCTCGCTGCTCTCCCCGACCCCTGCCCCCATCCAGCACGTGGCAAGCAAACCATCAAACCCTTTCCATGGCGCAGGTCCCATTCAAAATGAACGCCCTCCAAAGGGTCTTGGCAAGTGGAGATGCACCATGAACACACAACACCTCCTTTTGTGTTAAAGAGAGACGATCCAGGGGCACTGGCTCTCTCTGTGCGGACCGCGGGAGTATACGTGAATTCTTCCACTGTTTGAGCCTAGGAATATAATTCTCAATCAATGGGAATCCTGCCTGGATAAAGACTGCCAAACCAGACCTCTCACGTTGTACTGGGAGTAAGACAGCGTGATTGAACTACAGTCAGATTTTCCTCTGTTACACCCAGTAAATCCAGAGCAATTCCCAGACAATCACAGTCACTACAGATTTACAGCAACATAAATGCAAGAATCTGGCCCAAAATACATATCTCCCAACGCCACTAAAGGGAAGGAAATACTCACTACGCCACACACCTGCCTGGGAGCTTTCTTCCCTGCAATGTACTTTTCCAATTTTAATACTCAATAAAAACCACTCGGCACAGAAAGCGTGGCCGCAAGTATCTCCCATCCACGGTTTCAGACAGCGGCACTACAAAGACGCTACGTACTGAATTAACATCAAGTGGCTTAAACCCGCACAGACTTGAAATGAGTTGGAGAAATACAGAGCAGGTAGGAATGGCCCCCGCGCACCTCTGGCTCCCGAACAGACGCCTTATGCCAGGGCCTCTTTGAAGCACCGCTACGCCAATTAGATCTTTCACGCCGGGCGACATTACATCCTTAGCTATGTCGTGTCAATCAGGAGTACACGGCATTAAACCGAGCACTGGCAGGGGCCACTGCAGCTGTTCCTGTGTTGCGCTAATTAGCACGACAGACACGTTCATGCTGCAAGCGCATCTTGGACACCGTAGAGCGGGAGAGTTTCTTCAGAGCCCCAGAAACGTACAGGATCAAGGTAAATCCGGAGGCTGTAAGCATTTCGCAGTTCAGAGGGGCATGCAGCCGGACACACGGGGTTCAGTGCACGCAGCCAGAGCCGGACTGTCACGGTCTCACAACCAGCACATTTTGGATGCTTGCAAACGCCAACAGTGCCTTGACCTTCTTCCATAGTCCTCACCTGAAATCATCCTAGTGCCACGCAGCCAGGTGTGTCTGCGCACCCCCAGCTGCACATCTTTCCTATACCTTTTCCTACCACCCCCAGGGCCAGTCTCGCTCAGCGTGAGAGGATGCTGCGATAGACACGGTCTGTGCCATGTCTCCGTCTGAAACAAGTGTCAGGGCTGAAACCGAGGCACCTGCAGCCCTGGGTTTTTTGGGGGAAATCAGGGCGTGGGTCAAGCCCATCAAGTGGTGTGTTGCTCAGCGTGCAGGGCTCCACGTGCCGGGCATGAAACCTCTGGCTGCTCAGTCCTGGCCCCTGAGGTCCCTGCCACGGTACCAGGGGACTCGGAGCTCCCCTAACCCCGAGAGC
>NW_005842212.1:1096624-1099283 GCF_000455745.1 Alligator sinensis | reverse complement strand
AGGGGCGGGGGGGCGCGAGGGGGCGGGCGGGGGGGGGGGGGACCCAGCTCAGCCCCTGCTCCCCCTAGCACACACCCCCGGCACGGGCACGGGCACAACCCTGCTCCCCCTAGCACACACCCAACGGGGGCACAACCCCACTGCCCCGGCACACACTGGACAGAGGCACACTCCCCATGGCACACACCCAATGGGGGCACAACCCCGCTCCCCCCAGCACACACCCCGCAGGGGCACACTCCCCCTGCCATACACTGGGGGGACACAACCCCACACACCGGGCAGGGGCACACTCCCTGTGGCACACACCCAATGGGGGCACAATCCCACTCCCCCCAGCACACACCCGGCAGGGGCACACTCCCCGTGGCACACACGGAGGGGACACAACCCCACACAGCGGGCAGGGGCACACTCCCCGTGGCACACACGGAGGGGACACAACCCCACACAGCGGGCAGGGGCACACTCCCCGTGGCACACACGGAGGGGACACAACCCCACACAGCGGGCAGGGGCACACTCCCCGTGGCACACACGGAGGGGACACAACCCCACACAGCGGGCAGGGGCACACTCCCCGTGGCACACACGGAGGGGACACAACCCCACACAGCGGGCAGGGGCACACTCCCCGTGGCACACACGGAGGGGACACAACCCCACACAGCGGGCAGGGGCACACTCCCCGTGGCACACACGGAGGGGACACAACCCCACACAGCGGGCAGGGGCACACTCCCCGTGGCACACACGGAGGGGACACAACCCCACACAGCGGGCAGGGGCACACTCCCCGTGGCACACACGGAGGGGACACAACCCCACACAGCGGGCAGGGGCACACTCCCCGTGGCACACACGGAGGGGACACAACCCCACACAGCGGGCAGGGGCACACTCCCCGTGGCACACACGGAGGGGACACAACCCCACACAGCGGGCAGGGGCACACTCCCCGTGGCACACACGGAGGGGACACAACCCCACACAGCGGGCAGGGGCACACTCCCCGTGGCACACACGGAGGGGACACAACCCCACACAGCGGGCAGGGGCACACTCCCCGTGGCACACACGGAGGGGACACAACCCCACACAGCGGGCAGGGGCACACTCCCCGTGGCACACACGGAGGGGACACAACCCCACACAGCGGGCAGGGGCACACTCCCCGTGGCACACACGGAGGGGACACAACCCCACACAGCGGGCAGGGGCACACTCCCCGTGGCACACACGGAGGGGACACAACCCCACACAGCGGGCAGGGGCACACTCCCCGTGGCACACACGGAGGGGACACAACCCCACACAGCGGGCAGGGGCACACTCCCCGTGGCACACACGGAGGGGACACAACCCCACACAGCGGGCAGGGGCACACTCCCCGTGGCACACACGGAGGGGACACAACCCCACACAGCGGGCAGGGGCACACTCCCCGTGGCACACACGGAGGGGACACAACCCCACACAGCGGGCAGGGGCACACTCCCCGTGGCACACACGGAGGGGACACAACCCCACACAGCGGGCAGGGGCACACTCCCCGTGGCACACACGGAGGGGACACAACCCCACACAGCGGGCAGGGGCACACTCCCCGTGGCACACACGGAGGGGACACAACCCCACACAGCGGGCAGGGGCACACTCCCCGTGGCACACACGGAGGGGACACAACCCCACACAGCGGGCAGGGGCACACTCCCCGTGGCACACACGGAGGGGACACAACCCCACACAGCGGGCAGGGGCACACTCCCCGTGGCACACACGGAGGGGACACAACCCCACACAGCGGGCAGGGGCACACTCCCCGTGGCACACACGGAGGGGACACAACCCCACACAGCGGGCAGGGGCACACTCCCCGTGGCACACACGGAGGGGACACAACCCCACACAGCGGGCAGGGGCACACTCCCCGTGGCACACACGGAGGGGACACAACCCCACACAGCGGGCAGGGGCACACTCCCCGTGGCACACACGGAGGGGACACAACCCCACACAGCGGGCAGGGGCACACTCCCCGTGGCACACACGGAGGGGACACAACCCCACACAGCGGGCAGGGGCACACTCCCCGTGGCACACACGGAGGGGACACAACCCCACACAGCGGGCAGGGGCACACTCCCCGTGGCACACACGGAGGGGACACAACCCCACACAGCGGGCAGGGGCACACTCCCCGTGGCACACACGGAGGGGACACAACCCCACACAGCGGGCAGGGGCACACTCCCCGTGGCACACACGGAGGGGACACAACCCCACACAGCGGGCAGGGGCACACTCCCCGTGGCACACACGGAGGGGACACAACCCCACACAGCGGGCAGGGGCACACTCCCCGTGGCACACACGGAGGGGACACAACCCCACACAGCGGGCAGGGGCACACTCCCTGTGGCACACACCCAATGGGGGCACAATCCCACTCCCCCCAGCACACACCCGGCAGGGGCACACTCCCCGTGGCACACACGGAGGGGACACAACCCCACACACCGGGCAGGGGCACACTCCCTGTGGCACACACCCAATGGGGGCACAATCCCACTCCCCCCAGCACACACCCGGCAGGGGCACACTCCCCCTGCCACACACCCGGGGGGACACAACCCCGCTCCCCGCCCGGCAGGGGCAC
>NW_005842212.1:1074243-1096614 GCF_000455745.1 Alligator sinensis | reverse complement strand
CCGCAGCCGCCCCCCCCCGCACGGGGAGGGAGGGAGGGAAGGAGAGGAGGCGGGGGAGCCCCGCCCCGCCCCGCCCCACACACACACACACACGGCTCTCACGCTGGCACTTGGCCAGGGGCACGCTTGCACACGCACCGGCACACGGGGCTCTGCTCAAGGGACAGGTGCAAGGCACGCACACAACCACACACTCCCAACGCAGGTTACCAGGGGGAGGTGCGAGGGCCACACACACACACACACACACACACACACACACACACACACCTGTTTGCAAGGGACACACATAATCGCATGTGCTTTGCAAGGACAGGGGCGAGGGTCACACACACAGGGCACTCGTCAAGGACAGGAGCAAGCTGAGGGACACAGAGGCACACGCGCACTCACGGTACTTGGGAAGGGACAGGTGTGATAGACGCACATGCACAAACACAAGGCATTTTGCAAGGGACGAGTGCAAGGGGCACAGACATTCACACTCAAGGCAGTTTATAAGGGACAGGTGCAAGGGGCACGTGCGCGCACAGCACTTTGCAAGAGGCAGACACAATAGATGCACACACACACACATACACGCACACACGAGGCACTTTGCAAGGGACACACATGCACACTCACAAGGCACTTTGCAAGGGAAGGGACAGATGTGATAGACACACACATACACACACAAGACACTTTGCAAGGGACAAGTGTGATAGATACACACAAAACACTTTGCAAGGGTACGGCAGATGCACACACACACACACACACTTGCACACACAAGGCACTTTGCAAGAGACAGGTACAATAGACCCACACATACATATACACACGCACACAGAAGGCAGTTTGCACAGGACAGGTGCAAGCCCTGCAAAGTGTGTGCGCAAGGGAGGGGTCGTCCCCAGGTCTCCTTGCCCCAGTCCCGTTCACCCACACCCGCCCAACGCGTGCCTCACCAAAGCCTGCTGCCGCCTGCCTGGCGCACACCCTGCGGGAGCTGGGAAACCCCTTGCCCCAGGCCAGCTCCTCACTGGCGAAGCAGCTGCCAGGCTCCTGGTGGAGAGGTAGGAGAGCAGGGGGGCCCAGCCTGGAGCAGAAGGGGCCCTGCATGGAGGGGCACTAACAAAAGAGGAGATCAGAGGGGCCGGGGCACTGGTGCACCGTGTGACAGGGCAGCAATGGGCCCTGTGAGGACCTAATTGCCTTCCAGTTTCTCCTTTGGCTAGTTAGCTGTGGCAGCGGCACGGATCACAACCAGCGTGCAGCCACCACTCGGAGCAACGCCGGCCCACAAGCAGCAGGTCCCGGGGACCGCCCAGGGCTGGCTGCCGTCTTTCAAAAGCCATCAAAACCCTTGGTCTTTTGGGTGCGGGGGTGGCACGGACACAGGCACAACACGCATGACAGGGTGTGTCCCCCTCCAGAAGCCTGTCGTGGCAAGCGGGTTAGAGCTCAGCTGAACAGCTGGAGACGTGGTACCCGAGGGCACGGGAAAATGAGCAGGTTTTATTTATGGTGTTAGGTGCATGTACCTCACAGAACCGCAGAGCCGCACCCTTCACTTGTGCAGGTCAGGAGGTTGTGGCATCTGCCTACAAGAGACAATATTTCAAGAGGAGATAGCACCGGGGAACAGGGACCATCCTGACAGCCCCGGGGAATGACCTGTAGCAAGAGGAAAGGCCACCCGTGCAAAGGTGCCCCAGGCTGCTTCATCAGTCTGCCCACACCCTGAGTCGGGGGGGACGCTGCCAATGGTTGTTCAGAGCCATGCGACCGGTTTCTCTTTGGAGACTGGGGACAAGGGTGGTAGCGAGGTGTGGTAGTGCCGTGGCGCCTGCTTAGGAAGGAACTGATCCCACAAATGTGTTTCACGGAGAACAGGCAGCCAGCTGCTGGCTGTGGGTTCGGGATGCTGCTGTCCAGGGCTCAATAGTTGTAAAAGGGATACACCTCTTGTCAAACTTTAATAGCTATTGTACTCTCAGTCTCTAGCAGCTGGCAAAGGACTTGCATTTCACATCCTCCCCAAGTCCTTCTGCTGCTCCTGGACATACAGGACCATAAAAAACCTTGAACCAAGTAAGAATTGTCCCTGCGCACGATATTGCATAGGAGAGCTGCAGGCTGCCCTTGCAGGACCCTTCGCAAACAGCAGCGTAGGAGACGGGCACGGCCTGCAACAGTGCATCTGGTTGCAGAAATTCTGCAAATGAAGGCTGAGCTGTCCAGAAGTGACCTGAGAAGCAAGGCTGCCTTCACCAGAGTGTCTCCTGGTTGATCTGCTTTACATCAAGGGCTGCACTAGTCGCTACAGCTGTTGTGTCTCATAGTGGCACACTCATCCCAGTCATCAATGTCCTTGTACTTTTTTTCATTTTAAATAACAGTGATTGTAACCCCCTGAAGACTGAATAGAGCACAAATCTCACTCCCAGGAAGTCCACCACGTTCACTGCCATTAACAAGAAGACACCTGCGCCCCGAGACGAGCATTTCACACATACGCCATGGGCTAGAAAAAGTCACTCTGGCCTGGATAAGCATACGGCTAAGACACAAGACACCTATGGTTCCCACACATATTTTCATTTGGCCGATCATTATCATAGAAATATAAGCCTGACAAGGATCACAAGGGATCATCTAGTCATTCAGCTGCACCGAAATGGATTCTTCAGTAATTTGGTTTAGTTCCCCGGGGTCTCCGAGACGTACTAAGCTTGTCTTCCCCACTCCCCCGATCCCTCACTTGTCCTCTGTGAATTGCTGAAGATAACTACTGGTTCAGAGATTACTTTAGGAAGTAGCCGGAGCACTTGAGAGTGAACTTTGTCAGGTCTTACCTACCTGAATACCAGCTCATCTAGCTACCCCTTAAAAGGTGCCGTGAGTTTTCTCATGTGTTCTTCTGGAAGCAGCTGGCAGGGAAACTTGCTTTAACTTTAGACTTCTATAAATGGATGTAACATGTTGGTCAGATTTTGTTCTTATTTGTTTCCTTTTTTTTTTAGATCCTCTTTTAAAAAGTTACCATTGAAAGAAGAAAAAAAAGGACTTTTTTTTTGGTAGAGGAGGCACTTATCTGAAGTGTCATTCATGACCATTCAGTTGCATAAAGCATCTAAGTAGGTCCAAAGATCTTCCGTTGCTAGACACTCAGTTCACCCAGCTGGAGAGCAAGAATTTCTTGCAGAAAGAACATACTGTTAACAGACTGGTACAGTAAGCAAGCAAATGGTCAAACCTTTCTGCGCTCTGATCAATTCTTAAACAGCCATCGTTTTATGAACCGTTAACAGTGTGTCGAAACTCGTATAATGAATGTGGTATGCTTCTGGGCTGCGCACGTGTGATTGATGGACTGAACGTGCGCACTCTGACACATTAATACGTTCAGGAAACATCGTGACATACATCATCACATTATCTATAAGTGCTTCGTGTAACTCATCTGTTATGCATTAATTTGTATCTGCTCTTGGTTTGTTCAAATTAAGTGTAAACTTACCAAACTGAATTTACTGTAATCGGTGTACTCGAAGTCAGCTACCGAGCTGTCGCGTCACCATCGAGACAACCGTGCAGAATCTCAGCAGTGAAATTAAGTGCTTTCTTTTCAGGTAGACAAGGTTCCTTGGGTGAATCTGATATCTTTTATTAGACCAACCCAAATCGTTGGAGAATAGTTATTAAGCAAGCTTTCGAGTTCAAAAACCCTTCGTCAGGCTAAGGAAGTTTCAGCAGTTGGTGTGTGCTCTTCCTGGATGGTGACATTTCCCCAAGGAAAACATTGCTGCAAAACCTGGAATCGTTACATTTCAAACAGAAGTTGAAGATTGCGAAAAATGGAAAAATTCTTCTTTTTCTTTTTTTGGAAGAATTCAAAGGCTCTCTTGGTCTCACATTCCCCTTTCCTTCCATCCTCTGATCTCTCTTCCCACCCTTATACTTGTCTACTTCTCTCCTTTTCCTTACCCAATGGAGAAATCCTGGCCGCCAGAGACAAGGAATTGCACAGCAGGAAGCAACAGCAATGCTATCCTGATCCATGGAGTGGATGAAGACAGACAGAAAGATTCAGAGAATCCATGGAGTCCAGACTGTTGTGCATTAGACCACACTGTTATCATAAAAGGGGATTTGCAGAGACACGGTGGCCAACAATGGGAATTCACCGCGCATTCCTCCCTATAGAGTGGGAATGCAATGGCTACAGGCGAGACCGCCGGTTGGGTGTCACCCACGAGCTGCACAGATTTAAATTTTTTTCATAGACCTTTTCTGACTTGCAGACTAGTTACTGTAGGTCTCTGCAGGGGACAGCACTTAACCACCAGTTGTTGAAGGGCAATCACAAAGTATGGGGTCAAGGGGGAAAGTGAGCATATATCCCTCCTGAGATGAGTTCAGGCATCTCATAGCTATAGTCCCGACTCTAAATATATACACACACACACATATACATGTGTGTGTATGTATGTACATACATATACATACATACATATACATACACACACACACACACGCGCGCGTGTGTGTATATGTGTGTATGTATCTGCAATGCAGGCATCAAACTGTGAAGCTGAGGATCTTGGCGCATGCTTCTCCATGTGCCTTATTAAAAATGTTTCAGAATTACATACCTGGGTGACAGAAATAAAATAGGAAGCACAACATCACCTTTGTCCTCTAGCTAGTTTTTTAGTTTTGCATTTTAAAAGCAGGGCTTGCTGGAATAGGCATTGCTCAGTTCCACAGAGCTGCACATCTTTGAGACGACACTGTTCTTCTCCACACCACAGACACACTTTTCCCTTCTCCCCCTGATTCCCTGTGAGATACAAGAAGAAAATGGGAGAATCTATGCATTAGTAGTACTTGGTGCCTCTTCTTGGCAATGCCCCCCATGAGCTGCCAAGGAAGAAGCTAATGCAGATTGGTCCCCCCTGCCCTTATGAGGCAGGCCCAGGAAGAAGAGCTGGATTAATCCCTCTGCCATTATCTGAAAAACGAAGACTGATTTTCCCTTTGTGGCACATCAAGTTACAGCATTACGTTTGTTTTATGAATGTGCAAACTGGACTCCATCACAGGACCTGTCCAGATTTTCTCCATAGGTCAGAATATTCTGACCCCTGAAAGTTCGATGAAGCTCCTTCTACGTTACTTCAGGACATCTTCCTCCTCCTCCTGAGACAAAGGAGCGAGGAAAACGCTGGGTTTTACACTGTGGCCCTTGCTCTCAGTTGGGCCAACACGGAGAATGAAGTCTATGCAGGACCCTGCACCACCAACTCTGCCTGGCACCGCCCGCGTCCCAGGCTTGTCGTGACGGTGCCCCATTTCATCTTCACCGCTGTGATGGCAGGAAGGGAGAGAAGCAAGCTCCAAGACAGCCATTAACAGACCATGTCAGGAGTCCATAGATCAAACTCAACAACTATAATTGCACCCGGGAGCAAAGAGGAGAAGACATTGAAAAATCGGTCTGATATATTCTTTACTAATTAGATGGATACTTACAGTGATGTCCTGCCAAATTTTTAACAAGGGGATCCATCAACAATTGAAAGTCACAGTCAATGAGACATGTAATGTTCCCTGGGTAAGATATTCCAGATTTGCAAAACCATCTCCATATTCCTTCCCTCTGCAAGAATCATCCATGTCTTTCATACACCACCCCATCGGGCCTACAGCCCTTCTCCCAGCCAGGACCTCTTGCTCTACCAGGCCTCCTGCTTCTTCGCATATCAAGGTAGCGTCCCTACTGGGTAGCTGCTTCATGCAGCGGCGGCCGTAGCAGGTGGGCTTCTCTGAACCCTCCACTGACTTGAACGTGTGTGTGGGATCATGGTCTTACCAGGGGGTGGGAAGAGAGGGACCCCACACAGGGAGAGAGCGAGGTAATAGGATTTCAATATAATTACCTCTATGTTGGCCATGCTCTCTCATTGACTTTTTCTCTTTATTTTTTAGGGAAGGTTTTTAGGGTTAGTGTGTTTTCTTGTTCATGCACAAGGCACCTAAGTTGCAAATGCTTGGTCTCCTATATGGAAGCCTCGCACAGCTTGCTGCACCGTGGTAAGGTGTGTTTGTTTTCATATGACCGAAGGAGCTGGGCAACTGCAAGGACTTTGCTCCTTCAGGTAGCAGATAAGGAGCTTGCCGGTTCAAGCAGGACAGGTCCTGAAAAACAGGCCCGTGCCAGGCTAGACCAGGCTGAACACAAATTGAACCCCTCATGCTTGATGCCTCTATTTATTGCAAGTACCCCGACTGACAGGTCTTTGCACGGTGGTCTGAGAAGCTTGTTGTCGTCACCCGTCTCAACAGCGTCCTTGTCCAAGTCTGGGGAGAAATGGAGATCTGGGCTGTAATGAAACGCTCCGTCTCAGCATACGAGACCTTTACCATGGAGTAGGGATGGAAATAGCTTTGGTCAGTGCCTGCGGGGGTCTCGGACCTCCGACTGACGCGGCCAGACGCGGGAGCCAGGTTGCCTTTTCCTGGGAGAAGAACGACTGCCACGTTTATACGGATGCAGAGAAGGTCACAGTTTGCTGTGACCATGGAGGGCACTTTTCAGGACACGTGAACACTAACCTGGCATCTGCGAGCAACCACAGCCCTGTAACACTAAATGGCTCTTTGTTGATTGTTGTTTTGACAAAGCTACCATGAAAACCAATGCTGTTTTCATCCCTCCTCTATCTGAGAAAGCTCTCTTATCCCACGATGGGTTGTTTGGTTGCAGACCAGATTCCCGTTTCTCTCTCAACTCAGACAAGGACACGGCGGAGACAGGCGACAGCAAGTTTCTCAGACCGCTACACAAAAGACTTCAGTCAGGGTATTTACAATAAATACTGGCATCAAGAGCGAGGGGCTGCGTTTCCTGACAATACTGCTGTCCGGAGAATGTTTTCTCGGGAAGGAATCTCTGACATCACCGGCCGCTGGCATTCGTGTCGAGACACTTGAATCCAAGTTGCGAATCACAGGACAGAAGGGAGCTTCATTCCTCTGGCCGAACGCAACGTCCCCGAGTTGTGACCTCCCGGGAACACTGTTGATGGAGACAACTGAGCCCCCGCGGCGCTCTCATCTTTGTGTCATAGGGCTTGCTCTGCAGAGCCCAGTTTGGTCTAGGATTAACAGCGGTTGGGGACAGTGAGGAGGCACCGATTCAGCAAAGCATTTAAAACGGGTTTAACTGCGCTTCGACGCTTGATGTTCCCCCTTTTGCCATCGTGCTCGCAATACGAAAAGCCTCTCGGGGGTGTTTAGCTGTGTGCTGGCTCTAGCCAGTGCTTCTCAGTATCAGCCCGGTCATCTAATTCTTCCCCTTCCTGTTTCTTGTATTCACCTGCTGTCCAGGGTCTCAGATCCTGAGCTCTGCCGGACAGGAACTGCCCAGTGTGTTTAACGTTGTACCCACATGTAATATGGCCCTGGTTTCCAGACACTATTGCAGCTCAATTAGCCATAGGGATTTGCTGCAGGCCGTTATTTGGCACCTCGTTTCTTTGCGTCTCCTATTTATGGAACAGATGATTATGCAACCTGATCAGGATTACAGGCCAAATTATCTATTGGTGCAATCTCCTTGGTTTCAAAGGAATGATGTCAGCAGGGTCACTCATTAGAGATTAAAAACATCTGCAAAGCATCCCTGATTTCAGCAGATATTTGGAACGAGCACGTCTCTTCCCTTGCCAGCCGTCTAACAAGGTGACAGCACCAAATCTTGTTCTGCCATTCAAGCGGTAGTACAAGTGCAGAAAGTTTTTACAGCAATAATTTGTTGATAAGGAACTTAAATTAGCAGTTAATTGGAGAGCCTGCTACGGAGGGAGTTGCTATCCTTAAATGTTTCATTTCAGCTCCTACTCCGGGCTGATTAGGAGCTGAAGGGAGTGCTTCTGTGGCAGAATATGAGGTTTGGTGATGTGCTGTCCATAGGTAGCTAATGGAGATAAATTGGCAAGGGACTGGGCCAACGCTGGCTCTGTTTCACGGGTGTAACTACTGCTTGAAGAAGCAACCTGAGTCACAGCAGATGGAAACGGATGTAAATGAGAGAATTTCAGACGGGCAGTCATTAGCTGAGAAGATAAAGATAGACCTGGTGAAACGTGGAATCTGCTGCTTAATCATGTGAGAGCTATAAGAGAACCATAAAGATGTATTTAATTCATGATGAGGCAGTAAGCTCTAACCCCGAATGATAAATGTTCCCTTGATGAAGGGTCCTCCTCCGGTATCAGGGCCGCATCCAGCTCCCAACGTTTGCGTTCCTAGGAGAGGAAGAAACCTCCAAATGCAAACGGTTAACAGAGGGAAGAAGAGAGGCAGGGCTGCCTGAAGGTCAGGTGCTTTGTTACAACGGAAGGAGGATTTTAATTGGATTTATGGAGGAAAAAAGGATTTTCTCCTGGCAGAACAATCAAGAGATGTATTTCCCATTGGTGTAAAGCAGCATAGCATTGACGACTTTGTGGATTCAGAGCAGCTGAGCTCTACAGCAAAAATGCCGACTGTCCAGAAGACCACAAAAGAAATCAGGATTCATGTCCCAGGCACTGGTGAAGTGCAATGCCAAAGGCAAACAGCACGCAAGGCGAAAACTAATTTAGATTTGCTAACTGCAGATTAAACATTATCCTTACCTTGATTCTCTAACTAGCCATGGACCATGAAGGGAGACTGTATAATTCTTGTTTTAAAAGTAGGAATATAAATATTTCAATGGGAGTCACCACAGCACACTTTCAATCTGAGATCTTAAAAGCAGAAGTGTATTGCCAATGCAGGAACCATTACACGGCGCTGACATGGACAGATCATATTTAATCTGAAGGAAAGGAAATAATCCATTGCAATTATATGATCACCATTGGCAGGAAGGGAAATACGAAATAACGATCAAGTGCTTAACCTCTAATGGTAATGGATGCTGAGTCAGGCGTCCCTCCCGGAGATACCCCTGAAAAGTATCTAGCAGCAAATATGCAGCCAGGTTTGAAATAGCAAAGATTCATTTTGTAAATCGGTTCCAAGCGCACACTGAGACCTTGCTGAATGACAACGATTCATGTAAGGACAAATCCCTTATTAGTGCAGCTTGAGATGAACCAACACTTTGATCGGTTGGCATTAAATCTAGCAATGTGGCAGAGGGAGCGTGTGCACATGTGTGTGGGGGTGAGCGTGCGGTGGAGCATGTCCTATTTTCCATTCCAGCCCACACTGGAAGGTGACAATTTGTTTCAGTTTTAACTAGTGCAAATGAGGTAAACGCACATTCGTTTCACGCTTATGGGCTGAGAGAGCAGCTACTGCCCACACGACGAGAAGAACTGTGTGCAGAGGACTAGGATGCTGCTGCTGCCCAGCTGTGCAAAGGCTGGTCTGGAAAATGGAGAAGTCCACTCAGACTGGCCCAGAGACCAAAGACATTTCCTAAGTGATTTCTGTTTCTGGAAAGCAGGCACTTACACCCAGCAGCTGGAAGCGGAAAGGACTTTGACTTCAGCACCAGCGTGGCAGCATTGTCTGCCCCTTGGAATTGAATATGTACGATTTCTTTGCCGTGTTCCTTTATGAACACCTTTTTCTACTGGAGCACAATTTGAAAGATCAACTCTGAAATCCTGGTACTCAACAAGGAGGAAGATAGTTTTAACAGAAAATCAACGTGTGTCCTGTTCATCCCCGTCTCAGCCTCTTCCCATTTACAGCGCTCGCTACTAGAGCGGAGCCGAACAAAAAGGTGTCAGAAAGCCAACAAGATCTAACGCACATCATTTTCCTGTTCTCTCCTTCCCAACCTCCTCCTCTTTTTAACCCTGTTTTCTTCATGATTGCCTCTTACTTTCCCTTCACTGCTGGGAGCTGGTTGCTACTATGGGAAAGCTTTTGAAAAGAGACAGGACTTCTGCTGCATTGTGAAAGAGTCAAAATTTGCTGGCACCTGCAGCAGGGAGTCCCGTAACCCAGACTCCTTATCAAGGGAGCAGCATTTGAGCTCATACATCTCACCTTCATTTCTGTCTATTCTGCCTCCCATTCAGGGCCGTGGCTCTGGAGTGTCAGTCCATGAAACACCATCACGCGTCACCTTCCCATCCAAGTGCAAGACGCCCACCCACCTCTGCAATCACTGATGCTCCAGTTTCTGTCTCGGTGCCTGTTTCAGCAGGGAGCTCTATGAAATACAACCAAACAGTTCATAAAAAAGGGTTATTCTTGTCTTGGAACAGCCGCAGTGGGACATGGAGATTTTTCTTTGAAAGCAGCAACCAGTTTCCTTGCTTTGGAAAAGGGAAATTCCTAGACCACAGCTGATAGCTTGCTTCCTTGTTGTGCAAGGACGGCAGAGAGCTGCACCACACCTGTTGTACAGCCCCGGATGCAATCAATTCTTGGCGCGGAGCCTTTTGGTTACACCCTGGCCTCGCCTCCTGCAACCTGACTTTCTATCACTTCTCTTTTTAAATGAAAGCCAAGATTCCCACAGAGTGCCATGACTTGGGGAGCTGGGGCTCTCAGGAAAACGGGGAAAAGAATAGCCAAATATTGCAAGATTTGTGATGGGAAGTGTGAAGGTTGGTGACACTAGTTGTGATAAGGGAAAAGGAGAAGAAGAGCCCAAATCCCTTGCTTATTACATGGGAGATCTGAGACAGGGCTATAAGAGGCCAAAAAGAAGAAATGATTGCCCTAATAATTACTTAGAAGGGAGGTGGCTGGCTCACAGCTGAACAGGCCAACAGCAGATATCGCAGGATGTTCGGCACTCTATTTGCTCTTGCTTTTAAAATTGTCCCGTTGTCTCTCTTTCAAACAAAAAGATTTTAAACACACACGTGCACACACACACACACACACACACACACACACGCACACACAAACAAACGTGTCAGCAGACCCCAAAAAGAAGTTCTTTTGCGCGGACTTAATTTTTGCTGGAAATATCAAGCTACTTTGCTTTTCCTCCAATACAGAATTAAAATACATTTTGAAACTGTGGAATTTCCTGTGAAATGCAAATGGGTAACTAGAGCTGTGCAAGAGCCAGTGAGGCAACCCTAAGGAAAAGTAAGATTTATGTTTGATGCTTTATTTTACCTTCGCCAACAGGTGTATCTACCCATTTATAATCCTTTTCATTTCCTCCCTTATTGAACTCCCACAGGGTGAGGGATAAATGCAGCGGCAAACAGGAGCAGAACAGACAGCTTCATTCTATTACTTTCTGATTCAGTCAGCCGGCGAATTATACTTACAAAGTGATAGTAAACATTGTTATCTGCATGTAGGAGGTGGCTGTGAAATACAGAACTTGAAAAAAGAGGAGCGCTCTCCAAGCTATTCCTGGCTCGCTCTACGCTGCAGACTCTCCCAGAAGAGTTGAATTCACTTTCTTCTACTGTGTCACACGCACTGTGGTTTATTTAATATCCTAAGATGCCAGTCCAGGCAATGGGTAACACTGCCTTCGATCAGCAGATGGAGAGAAGAACATAAAAATTAGTGTCATTCTCAGGTACATTTAATACCTTCCACATCCAATGTCCCATTAGTCAGCAAAGCTCATTTCTAGCCAAGAAAGGGACAATTTTCTTGCACTTTCCCAGTTGGTCTAAATAAAAGGTACCATTTCTGGAACCAAGAGTTCTAGTTTTTTGTATGTCTTCTTGTCTCAGACCAACACAGCTACCAAGTGCACCCCATTTTTAGCCAAGAGATTCTTGCAATGTCTGTTTTTCCCTTTCTCTTCCTCTTACGTCTGTCATAGGTCTCTGGGAGGGCAGCTTCCAGCTGACTGTCAAATGCAAGCTCCTGCCCCCTAATTCTAGCTGCCAATCTACTAGCATCCACGTACTTCTGGGGACCAGCATCTCCCTTCTCTCTCTTCTGGCCCTGCAGAGATAGTCACTTTGCTTACTAGAAAAAAAACCCTAACACAATAGCTTCCAAAGTCATCACACCTCGTTGTCTTAAGTCTTGAGTGTCTGAGTTCTTGGGTTCACTTCTTGCTCCTTCTGGTGCTATCGCCGAGTCGACTTATAGCAGAAACCTCTGCCCAGGTTTTGTGGAACTGACTGATCCTGTTCAGATGACAGGACAAGGAGCAATGGTCCCCAGTTGCAGCAAGGGAAGTTTAGGCTGGATATTAGGAAAAACTCTCTCACTAGGAGGGTGGTGAAGCACTGAGACAGGTTCCCCAGAGAGGTGGGGGACTCTCCATCCTTGGAAGTTTTTAAGGCCCAGCTTGACAAAGCCCTGGCTGGGATGATGTAGTTGGGGCTGGCCCTGCTTTGAGCAGGGGGTTGGATGCAATGTGACCTCCTGAGGTCCCGTCTAACCTTCATTTTCTATTAAACTGATTTGTGCCACACCGTGTTTCCAGGCTGGGCATGAACGTGAATGAGGGATACACGAGGTACTTGGGCCCGGTGTATAGAAACAGACAAAGTCGAGTTTCACATGAAGACTCATTTAAATTGATGTAAAATATATAAACCATGAGAAGAAAACTCCAGATCAGCTGGAGTGCTTTGGTAGAAACAAGTGGGGCAAAGAAAAATGTAAAGGCAACCCCATGATGACAATGTTGAATGCAAGGGCGGGTGCTGCTGCTGACGGCATTAGAGAATGGGGTGAGTGAAGAGAGAGGCTGACTGGTTACAC
The DNA here is from genome assembly GCF_000455745.1 of Alligator sinensis. Taxonomy (NCBI): domain Eukaryota; kingdom Metazoa; phylum Chordata; order Crocodylia; family Alligatoridae; genus Alligator; species Alligator sinensis. The sequence continues at coordinate 1,083,918 of NW_005842212.1, read as the reverse complement.
TTGCAGCAACAGCAAGCCCATGTCTCCATTAGCTTCTGTTCCAGATGTCCCATTGCGGCACCAGTACAGCGCAGCAAGGGTAGACGCTTATATAGGCAGGCTAGCATGTGTTGCTGGTATTGAATGGTACTACCTAGACCTGCTATGAGTCAGGTTAGACATGATTAATAAGCAGAGAACAAAGTGGCTGGCAAAGGTAATTATACAAAGAGTCAATTGCCTGGCAAAATTAATTATGCAGGGAGTCAAACGAGTGGTGAACCAAGTGACTCAGGCAGAACAACAAACATTTTGGCAGTGATAAATGGCAAAACAAGTTACTCAGACGGCAAGTCATGTGGGACAGACACCACGTGAATTTTCCAGTCATACAGGCTAGCGGGAGATCAAATATTAGATGCCGTTCCAGGGTAGCTTCTAGCACCTCTTCCCACCCAACCGTAGGAGCTGGAAGCACAGCAGCTCTGCCGTGGCACCGCGGGGGCGCAGACTGGGTGCCCCATTCACCTCTGCCATGCAGCTTTGCATGAGACCCCAGGCTCGGTGCTTAACCTTTCTGTGCCCCAGAATGACACATCTGTGCAATGGGAGCAGGCGGTAGGCACTGAATTTTCTTCACGTGATTGTTTGATATCCTTCCATCTGCAAGAGACAGCGGCTATGGCAGCCTATGGCATTGCGGGTGCAATAGCCTGGGCGGTCGGTCGATATGGGGACGCTGCTTTGCCCATGTATCAGCATCTCCCTCTTGGCTACGCTGGGTTGGTCCAAAGGAAGGGCAGGAGTCGATATGTTGGGAACCAGCTACGCTGCAGGAGTTGCCAGTGCAGAAGAGGTCTCCCACCTGCCCGCCTTTTGGGGCTCCACTCCTAGACTGGCTGCAAGCCATGGCTGAAGAGCCCAATCTGCCCTGTGTGGATGCTGCTGGCAAAATCACTGAGCAATTACATTCATCCCCCTTTTGATAGCATTTCCTCCATCAAGGGCTCCACTACCCTCCTCAGGCGCTCATCTGCCCAAAGCCATTGGCACGGTTGCCAGGTTAATTAACCACCACCCAGCACTCGGTGTTGACCGACAGGTCGTACCACTTATGGTCACAGCGGTAGCAGGTTTTCAATCCTGACCTGACCACATGACTATTAAGATGTGTGGCCCTAAGAAGCCAAGGCAGATAATTTTTATGCATCTTGTTGCAGGCCTTCTCAATGGATTCATCGATGAGAACCTGGAAACCTGTCTACTCTGCTCTGAATTTCTACGTTGTAGCCATTTTTCATTTGAAATTAGCATTTGCACAGAGGGATCCAGATGGAGGATCAGACAAAAACTCTTTGCTAGTAAATGGTTTTCCTGGACCTCGCCGGTGCCTATCAGGGTTCATGTGCTAACAAGAGTACAGCATTTCCTAATGTGCCACATGCCGTTTTTAAACCAGTCTGGATTTATTTTCCCTTTGCTGCATACAATAAAACATACTCTGGCTGTTTAATGAGTGAAGTTTGTACAGAAGTTTGAGATCTTGAGATTAAAAAAAAAAAAGCGCCCATTTTCAAGGTACATCACAAGAAGGGGAACACGCCAGAGTGACTTCCAAAAGGCTTGGGGGAGAAAGCATTATCTTTCTTGTGCCGCTTCATAATGTGTAAAGAAAGCCTGGAAGGTTTCGATTTCCAAGAATGCATTTCCCCCTGCTTGTTTCCACACTAGAAAGCATATCCCATCTACCATAAAAAAAACTGTTTTCATAGCTCTTCCATCAGTACAATATCCCAGGAGCCACATGCATGAAATCTGAGCGGCTGAGAAGGCATGTTTAGTCCCATTGTCCGTAGCTCTGCTTTAGGATTGCTTTTCCTAACACTGAACTCCAGCTAGTTAATTGCCATTTAAAAAAAAAGTGCCATTAAAATGCAAGCATTAACATCTGTGCTCCGAGACGCACAAGAAGCATCTCAGCAAAGGTCAAGGAAGACCTGAGTTGACACTCCTGCTGATACGTCAAAGGCCCTGTTGACACCATGTTTCAGCGTATCTTGAGGGGTTTTTTCAGCATAAGCATCTTTGTTTGGTGTCGTACCCCATTTTTGTACGTGACATAGCTTTATAGATATAAAGGTAAAGCTTCAAAAAAGCGCCTTTTAAAATATACAGACTGAAACAGCAACAGGCCCAGTTCTTAAAAAAAATTCCTTTCCAGGTCACTTCCAATTTGCAGAACGCTCTTCTTGTCAAGTGAGCTTCAAAACGGTCCAACCGAGGTTTTAACAATAATAACAACAGCAACAAAAGCTGACGGTAACATCTGGCTTATTTTCAAAACCCACTTCCTCCAATAAAAGCTTAATATCAAAGATCTGATCACTGCAGCTTTTAGCGGTCTTTCAAGGAAAAAAATAGAACAATTTGGGAGTAGCTTACTAAAATTAGCGGCTCAGCAAATAAAATGTACTCCCCCCACCCCCATCTACTCGGCAGCATGTACTTTAATCATGGCAAAACATTAAACCAACCCTAATCAATGCATTCGTTCTGGGTAAGGAGCTTATTTGTTTAGCTCTTGGATCAGCCTTTAAGAGAATAAAGCCTACAAAGCACACTTAGGAGTACACTTAGATTTTCTGACTGCTGCACCAAAAACCCACATATTTAATAAAACCAGCCAGAGGGGCAAAGGGAGAAGCTCAGACATTTTCTTTTGCCTGCTCGGTGTGTCGCTGGGATCAGGTCATTTTAATTTGTTGCTGTTTTGGAGGGTAAGAGAGGAGTTTTGACCTTTTTCTAGACTGAACCAAGATCCAAGCGGTCCTCATTCTGCTTGAAGACAATGAGTAATTTAATAATCTAGTTGGCTTATCCGGGGCTATGCAGTTCTCACCTACATCAGTATTTTGATCCCTGCATTTTATCACTATGAAACTAGCCCTGTGACCCTCCTCTCATTTCACTACGGTGTAGTTGCACATTTAACATTTATTGTCTTTGAAGATATAGTCCATGACTCAGAGGTCAGTAATAGGAGGGATCTGAAAATTACTTCTTACACTGCACCGTGACCTACTAGGAGGGAGATACCCGATTCAGGTTTGTATTTAGAAAATCCATTAAGGTTTACACCATAATGTACCTATCATTGCATGAAGGGAGTCTGAGATAACAAATGTGACTCATAAGTGGAACAGTGCACGAGGAAAGGAAAGGCTGAGAACAAGGACAAAAAGGCTGTTTACTTATGGGGCGGTTTCTTGAGTGCTTATCAGAAAGTCCTGCATTATAGGAGAGGGGAAATACAGTCTGGAAGCATTCTCTTACATGCAAAAAAACCCCATCCAGCATCACCCATAAAGGACCATCTCCTATTGCAAAGGGATTTTTTTTTAATGCTTTGAAACGTGAAACCGATTCCATTGAATGAACAGTTATCTTTAACAGTGCACAAATGCACAGTTGTAGGACCGACATGAGACTGCTGCAGCATCAGAGCTGGCTGAAAACCTGGCGTTTCTACTCCTTGGAAGATCCCAACATGTTGCCTTTCAATGAAAATTTGACATTTGAAAGTTGACCACGAAAATGTTTTTTTGAAAATAATTCCTAAAACAGCCTTATTACAGTTTTTGACTCTCAGGTTTCAATTCTGGTAGTACAAGAGAAAAAGATGAGAAGAAAGCATGATTTTTTGGCGTGAAGAAAACCTTGACAAAAATCAATGCATTCCCCTGAATCATCTTAACTTACTGAGATCAACATTTTTTCCAATGGCAATATCCCTTCGGTTAGCTAATTTTCAAGCAGCTCAAGTAAATGTGCACGTTAACGAAGAAGAGTGCTACGACCCCCGCACGCAACAGCAAGAGTGCTGTTGCACTGCACTGAGAAGCAAAAGCCACCGTGCAATGCTCTCAGTATTATTTACTCTTCTTGGCCAAGTGAAAAGACGCCCTCTGTGCAACTGGTCGCGTGCCGTACACAAACCCCGTTAAATCTGGAACGCTGCATCTGATCGCTTTCAGACTTTCAGGGAGATTTCTGTGGCATCAATGGTAAGAAGGTGACTGATTTTGGCGAAAAAAAATTACCAGAAAGCTAGAAAATGCTGATGACAGGGAAAATAGACCTACGGGCTGCCTGGTGCCGAAGGCTGAGGATGGCAACTCCCTGCTGGCACCAGAGGAAACGTCTGGTGGATGGGGAGATTTATAGCCTGGAGTCAAGCAGGCATAAGAGAAAGTCTTGGAGGATGGGGTTGGGGGCAGGACGAGGAAACCAAAAAGGGAGCCAGGAGTGGAGAATGGGAAGGGAAGGGTCGTGGTATATGATGCTTGAAGGACTGGAGGGATAAAGATAAGCGGATCAGGAAAGCAAGAACTGTTTATAACGAAGGATCATTTAACCTCGCCCAGAACGTAACATGGGGCAGAGCGCTAGAGCCAGCATTCGTGCGCAATTTCTATCCGGTAGCATCTGAATACACTTTGCACAGGTGCGGATACTATTAGCTACTCAGGGTATGAGGAAATGAAGCAGCCGGCCATACGAGACACAACAAGCTGCTGAAGAACCATGTGCTTAAAGCTCAAATGCAGCCCAGGCCAACACTTTAAGAACTTGGCACTCAAATGGCACAGTTACCTGTTTGCATCCTGGCACTTCTGTGAGGATCGGGGGGAATTTAGTCCCACATGTTAACTGGCTTTGAGCAGCAGTTCCAATTCTCCACTCAACCATAGCTACTTTCATTATCCGCCATCCATCTGTACCGTTGGTACGCTTGGCTCTCTTTACAGTTTTGATTATGTCTGATTTAACATGCCAGGTTACATTAACAAGTCCATCACCAAAAGGCCACACAGGTCCCGAACAATTAGTGAGTTTGCTTTAGAGTTGGGACAGACTTTCCTTTTCTCTTTTGTTATTCAATCCAACCCTGGAAGCAGAGAGGGGTCAGCCCATCGGCCACTGCAAATCGGCATGGCTTCGTCGCGGTCACTGAACCTTTTCTGATTCGCATCAGCCGAGAATCTGGTGTGTAAAGCATGTGGCTACGTTCTGGTGGAAATTTGGTGATATTTATTCACCAGTTTTGTCAGCGATTTCTCTGCACAAAGACCAGGAGAGCTGAAAATTAGCCTGTATGATGGCTTCCCTTTTAATGAGAAGTTTTAAAAGTTAATCGTGCCCTAAGAATTCAGCCTTCAGGACAACAGTGGGGAATAACGGCAGTAGTACGACAAAACTAATATTTTTCATATAAATAATATGCCCACAACTGTCCAACGTCTCAACTTCTTTGGCAGACACTAAAACAGAAGGTAGCTCAGCCTTGTCAAAGGGCTGCAAGATTAAGTAGTCTATTAATCAGAAATCAGATTAACGACTCTTTGTTAATGTTAATTATGCGGGGAAAGCCAGCCTCCTGTTGAGCTGCCAAAATGTTGGCGCTGTCTCTCTTTTTTTAATCATGATGCCATTTTAGACCAAATGTTTTGGCAGCTTAATTAGAGGCAGATGGTGTAGTTGCCATAATTGCATAGAAGTCCTCATATTTTGTCATCATGCTTAATTAGAGTTGTTGATTCAGCATGAAAGGGATGCTTCTTGGATCAGGCTGGATACCACTGCAGTTTTGGGAGAAGATGAAAAAGTACCTTCAGATGGGAGCAAAGTGTACCGAGCCCCTCTAGGACAGTGTTTCTCAACCTTTTAAATAGCAAGTACCCCCTAACTTCTGAAAATTTTAATAAGTACCCCAACACTCAATTTTCAAGGGGATTTTATATTTACAGACTAATGCGTGCCATATGTTGGAAGACGGGCTGTGTATATAAGGCCGTGATATGCCAGATGTCTGATCTGGAGTGGGTAGGGTTGCCACCTTTTACACCAGGGGTGCACAACTCAAGTATGTACCTGGGCTAGAGGTGATGTGGGCCAAAGCTAGGAGGGCCAAACCAACCAAGGGTTGGCCAAAGCTAGGAGGGCTTTGCATGGCATGCCAAATTATTACCGGGGAATTTAAAACGCCACACAATGTGCGGCAAACCAGATTTTTTGCCACAGTTTTGAGAGGAGGAAGGGGTGAGAGAGGAAAAGAGGGCGAGAGAAAGAGGGTTGGGGCACCCACGTACCCCCTGCCTGTGTCTCACGTACCACAGGCTGAAAAACTCTGCTCTAGGAGACGCTAAGGCACTGCCTTGCCAACAGAAAACAGGTTAAATTGAAAATGTAAAAGCGGAGTGGAAACCTTGACCCCACCGCCTTAGGAGGACCATGGTTTTGCTGGCTCCACAGCACAGAGCTGCTTCGAATTTCGATTCCCCTTTGTGCACAACTGGAACACAAAAAAGGTGATTGTACCAGCACGATCCACCTCGGGATCTGGCCTGCGAAGGTGACATGTCCAGAGCCAGGCCTGGGTACGTGGGAGTTGCAGAGGCTCCTGTGAAATGGCTCTCTCAGGGTTAAAGAGTCTTATAGAAAGCTATAAAAAGGGAACAGACTTCACTTTACAAAGGTATAGAAAAAAACGACTGAGTTTAGCACATGACCACCGACTTTTGGATAAAGGCTCTGTGCAGCGGGGAAAGCTCGCGTGCCTCATTGCACACTGCTCCTTGGGCACAGGAGGAGGCATTATCCACCTTCCAACACCCCCCTCTGCTATGGTGCCAGCGGGAGATTACCAGCTTATAAAAAACAACACGTGCAAGTGAAGAGAGCAAGCAGCGGCGTACTCCCAGCCACCTGCCTCGTTACCATTTCCTCTTTCCTCGCTAGTCCCAACCACTCCTCTGTTTCATCCACATGCTATTTTACTATTGACCTGAACTGTAAACTCGGTGGGGGGCAGCTAGAGACTCCGGACAACATATCTATCATGCTGCTGGTCTGGACACAACCTCAGGAATTGGAAACAGCGTGGCTGTATTCATGCAGTGCTGCATCCAGGTTAATTATGACACACAGCTTGACCAGACACTTAGCCAATTTCTAATGTATGTAGCAACCCAAAACCTTGTGGCCAATAGGGTAGCGATAATCCTATTACTGCACCTAATAATGCAATGAATCCAAACCCTGGATGCAAATACCAGGAACCATGGAAAAAAAAAAAAAGGAGATCAAATCCCAAGCCACATTTGGACCTGTAAAACTGGTAATATCTTAACACCATGCTGTGATGCTGGAAGTCATTTCCTTCTCTTTGTGAGAGAGACTGCACAGAAAATCTCAACAACACTTTCTTTTTAAATGAAACAGCTGGAAAGTTTCCCCCAAGGAAAGAAAGTTGACACTTACACTTGTTCACTCTAATATGTGGAGCAACAGGGGCAAAACCTCAAATCAAGTGTTACAGTACAGTCAACGATAACATTTTACTTCTTGTTATAAAGGCAGAAATCCATTTAGTTCAATATTGTTGCTTTAGGTATAGTCTGGTTTAAGTGACAGCATGGAATTGCTCCAGATGGTCCACCAGAAAGAAAGGAAAACTAAGTAAGTTTTCATAACGATATACCTGATGGCAAAGGCCACATGTTCTTCAGAGCAACATATTGTATTTCACTAAATGGTCTTTTTCATTCACTGTAGGAATTACTTCTTGGAAACAGAGAACACCAAAGTCTAGCAGCAATATACCAGATGGGGCTTTTACCAAAAAAAAAAATCCAATCACTTGGGTAGCAGAGACCAAAGAGCTTCACTCAATAATTTTTGCATCAACACCATAACTTCTGTGCGAGTGAAGGTCCATCTTTTAGAAAGACTCGCAGCCTTGGCTTAAAGGACTAGCACCTCCCTAGGTCATGTTTTAGGGCCCACCAGTATGAAATACCTCCAAATTCCCAAGTAAGAAACTTCTGCACCTCACCTGCGAGGCAGATCAGGCTGACCTTCCATCATGACTTAGTTCACCAGATTAGAAAAATGTAGACATGGGAAGAACAGGAAACTCTAGCCAAGAATAAGCTGTTCAACCTGGGCGCTTCTACACGTTTCTGTACGGCAACATTGCTATAGTGCCGTACTTTAGTACTTCCTTCTGGAGGTTACTGTGCCATGTGTGCAGCACCCGGGTAGGTTTCACCACTACGTCGCCGAAGCGGTACACTATACCCGGGGACCGTGCCACGACAGCGTGTAGACACACGTGATCCCTACATCGCCATAGCATGTCACTATGTTGCCGTAGGGCGACGTGTAGACGTGCCCTGTGATTACTGTTGATTTTCCTCACAGAAGAATAAGACAGACCCAAAACCAAATACTTCTCCTGGAATCAATTAATAAGCAAATAATCGTAGACCGAGCCGGCATGTGGGTTCCTGGCCCACCAATTCAAGTTCAGAATGAGGTCCCCAAAACAGTTTTGAATGCATCCACTAAAATGCTTCATTCAGGTTTCTGAAACGTTAGAGGGATCCTAGCAAACAGCACAGGAAGAAAAGCTTTTTTTAGTTTGCATGCTTGTTTCTCTTCCGAGAGAGGAATTGGAGACTGGCTTATGGTCCAACTGGCCCAGTGTCCTGTCTCCAGAAGCAGACTGTACCAGATGCTTCAGAGGAAGTTATGCAGAATATTTTATACTCTAGACGAGCCTCCTCCTAATGATTAGAGACAAGCTGATGCCCTGAAGCATGAACTTTGGGAGTGTACATAAAATAAACTACAAATTACAGAAATCCCTATTACTTCACTTATTCCACAGTAATACACATCTCATCATTTTTTTCTAATCTGCCTTTTCAAGTAGAAAACTTCAAACATGGTCTATAAATCCAGGTGCTTTTTCACAGCTATTACGATACCTACAGTATTTAAGGGTGCACAGAAAGTGGTTTTTATCTGACAGCCACTTAAAACAAAATGATCCTTGTCAACATTACTCACCGTATGGGTTATGGGAAGTGAGAGCACAAAGCACGTGCCAGCTATGTGATTTTCACGTTTCCTCCCATGTAGTTCAAAGGAAATCGATCATTGGCACTGTACAAATAGGATGTGGGTAGGACGAGATTATCACTCCGTGGCTGGTATGAAAAGACAACCAACAGCTTCATTTTCTTATCATTAGCATTTATCCTTTGATCACGCACAGCTTCATTTTTATGCCAGTTGTTTGAGGTCAATATATAAAGTCCTTACCGACGTATAATCCTTCATCAGTCTACAAAGCCCAAGTTGTCCTTTGAAGCTGCCCTATAACGTCAGGCTCTGAGGGCTGGATGGCCTTCCCAGTGATGTGTTTGGTCCTTGAGTTAGCTGACTTCCAGCCAAATAACCCTTCTTGGCTGCTTCTTTGCTCCTTTTATCTATAACCCCAACAGGGTTTGTGTCCTGATTAAACGGTGGGTGGTCTTGAAGTCAACTCCTTGCTCCCCCATCACAGACCTCTCTCTTGTAAACAGCAGCGAGATAATTTCTGTGGAAACCATCTCCCCTTCTTTGCAGGAGAGTGGGGAGGTGTTTCTCGTGCGGTGTTTCCTTTCCTGTGTTTTTGTGCTGTTGTCCTGCCCTGCTTTCAACTGAAAACGAGCATGGCTGCAAACTGAGCTCAGCAAGTTGGTCTTGCATGGTAGGCAGGTGTTTCGGGGCCCTACGATCTGTTGCCAGCTTAAAACGGCTGCCTATCAAATGGCAACAGAGGGAGCGTCCAGGCACTCCTGGGTAACA
>NW_005842212.1:1046704-1074212 GCF_000455745.1 Alligator sinensis | reverse complement strand
TCTTTCGGGGCTTGACATTTATCCACTAGGGACTTAACTTACCCATTTCCTGGGAGGTACCCGCAGTACACTGGGGTCTTTCTTCTCAATAGTACATTTGGGGTCAGGCCAGCATCTCTGAGGAAGTCCAATGCAGTCAAAATGGACCCTACAGGATTCTGCCCAGCTGATGACACTGTGAAGACAAGCTGTGGTGTCCTCTGCATGTGGCCACAAAAGCTTGCCTTTTGCTGGAAGGTCATCGGCGCAGCACACAGGCCGAGGGGCATGGCCCTGAATGCTAAACATCCAAGGACGTCAAGATGGTCTTTTTATATGACATTTAGGTGGGAAGAAGGATTTACCAAAACCCCTTGACAGCTTGAGAAGCTCTTCTACTCAAGGCATTGGCCAAGCATTACGTCTCAACAGGAAAAGGGGACGGGGGGCTGTTTTGCACATGAAGTGACTGGAGTGAGATCCAAGATCATGCTGAAAGGGTAGGTTCAACAGGTTGATGGGATACCGGAGTGAAACTGCAATGGAAATATCTGCTTCTGCTGACAGCTTCCTGAGATTTTATTGACAGTCTTACCAGTGCCTCTGTGCCAGGGATTTTCTCTTTTTACCCTGGTTGCCTTTTTTGCTATCAGACTTTATTCAGTCCGACCTGTTCACCAGCTCTCCTGGAAGATCCAGGGCACAAGAAGGAAGGATGTTGCAAAACTAAGCTGTTTCTGAATTAATGAGTCCCAAATGAGCTTGATGTCGCTGATATAATCTGAACTTTTCAGAGCTGTGTAACTCGAGATCCGCATGGAGGATTTGCTTCCCATATTCGAATGGAAAATGTTATGGCTGTTGTAAGGCTAAACAAGAGAATTTTCAGATGTAAACAATATTTTCAAACCAAATTAGATACGGGTTTTTAAAGAGGAATTTGACTACAATGTGTCTTTCAAGCTTTATTTTGACTCCATTATTGGAAATATACCCTGGCAGAGTCCCATGCTGTATCTGCAGCCATGACGGAGCAATAACACGATTATCTATGCTTTGAAATGTGTCACGTTTTCCCTCGAACACACACACTTCCCAACACTGTTGGGCAATTTGCCCAAAGACAGTGTCAGCATCCTGGCTGGAACTGTCCTTTCTTAAAGGGTCACCTTGAACTAAAGTCACAGTTCTGTCAAACTAATTGCATGTTTGTTATATGCTCCAGAGCCTTTACTGATAAAACGGACTAATGAGGATAAGTCTTGCACTCCTATGGACAGTCATGCAAAAGTTACAGCTTACCCTGCTCCCTAGCAGTTTCCACAGCAACAGAAATGAAGAGGATGTCATCCCAGCCTCCAAGAGTTTCTGAAGTGACAGAGATGGAAATGCTATGAGAACCACACAATGCTCATTGATACAGCTGACCAAAAGCCCTCGTGAGAATGTAAATGTGATGGACCAACCGCTCTGGAGACTGAGGTCTTTTGTGCATCCACAGCCATTAGCAATAGCAGGTTTCCTCTGTGCTGCAAACCCAGACCAGAAGGGATCAACTCCAAGAGTGACAGTGCAGCGCAGTGTCTATGCCACGCGACTGCCGGGCTCTGGTTAGTAAGGATGCTAACCAGAGTTAGTGGACATGGCCCTCCTTCGAGATGGCGATACTGGCCCAGTACAAACTAGACAAAAGAGGCGTTAAGTAATTACTGACCTGGACTGGAGACCTAAAGGAGAAAATCTCCATGTCCTGTTACCAGCCCCTTAAGTCCTCATCTTCACGTCCTTCACATCCTACCCTTTGATGCTATAGGTTGCGCTTCAAAGACTTTGATCTTTCAGTCCTTAATCGAGGCAATCAAAAGAAATTTTACCAGATTAAGTCAAAGGAAGTTTTACCAGATGCAAGGCTGCAGGATCAGGAATTCAAGATAAAAAGGGGAGATTCTGCAATGCTTGAAATATAGCACAGAAATATTGTTTCATTGAAGTGGGTTGGGATTTTTTCAAATGGGTTTTAAGGTAGGTGCCCAAGTCTCTGGGAATCGCTGGAACTGGCACCTCACTTCCTTAGGCTCCTTAGAAAATCCCAGCCTTATTTATTAATTGCCCGTGATAAGGTTTAAGCAAAATCTTTGCTTCTCTGTTTTACAAGGCAATAACCCAATTAGTGTGTGGGTAAACTAGGAGGCCAAAGGGAATTGGATTGTGCCTGAGGAAAACCAAGGAGCAATTAAAGTATTGCTATTATAGGACAAATTTAATTAAAGCAGAAAATGAAAACACGCTACCACATTTGAGAAACAAGGGGCTGAGCCTCTCATTTTGTGACTGGAGATTACAGGCTGCGGAGGCCACTTATAATATTCAAGCAGAGGACGTTGCAGCAGCCGTTTTAGCGTGGGGAAGGATGCAATGTGAGTGTGACAGCAAGGGGGCATTTTTCAGCAGATGAGCTTTGCAGCCAAGATTAGAAAACCATGAACCTCGACTGACACCCACTACTCCCCTCCCCTCCCCTCCCCTGCCCCGGGACCCATCCCAAGTTACTCCCACCATTGGGAAACACTGCTCTTATTGGCTACCTATACACACGCTCAGAGATGGAGGTTGGAGGTGGGGTGTTTTAATTAAGGTGGTTCCCAGACAGCCACTCTAATTAAAACGGAATGTTTCAAAATGGCTGCAGGGGTGCTTTAACTAAAGCTCATTCGATGAGGTTTAATTAAAACGCCCTGTGGCCATTTTGAAATGTGGTGGGGATTAATACATGTGACAATCAGGTGATATGTATTAATCGAGTTTGCTCCGACGCGTTCTAATTACAATGTGAATGAGCATGTCTATAGGCAGCCATATGACTTGAAAGAGGGGGCTTTTTTTTGTTTTGTTTTATATGCTATTTTATTGACAAAGAGCAAGCTTCATGATGAAATAAATTAATCCAACACAGAGATCAATTTGCCCTGAAATTAAAAATGGTGCTTCCAGGCAAACCTAATACTCCGTGCATTCAGTGTCCCATTGCATATCGTTATGCTCTTGTGCAAAGCCATCCCTGGGCAGGCTGCATAAAAGACAACACCTCAGAGTAACGGAACAAGCTCTTCTTTACCATGTTCCCATGATTATACCAGGATTATAATGCCAGTTTGTGGGTTTGTTTGGCTCTATTAAGCATAAAAGCAATGTATGAAAAAAGATGTACACAATAGTTATTGCTAGTTTATGGGCTCCTTCCTTGGGTCAGTTCCAGGATGCAATTTACAGTTCATTCAATGAGATCAACGTGCATGGTGGAAAATGAATTATTACCACATCTGAAATCATGATGATAATGCTTAATCGTGTGCTGTGCAGACTATGTTCCCCAGAGCCACAAGGATGCAAAACAATGCTGGGAAAATATTAGAGACGCTCCTGACACTGCTACAGCTTCATTAAAACTCTATAGGTTTTGGATTGTCCTTTGGGACTAGGCAAACTCAGGGTGGGGAATTTTTAACAAACTGGAAAACAAAGCTAAAGAGTTTTGCAACAAAGTAGTATTTAAAATCCATGACTTTTTAAAAAAAAAAAAAACCTTTCTGGAGATGCATTTCATTTACATTTGAAAATACTGTTGCTTGTATGCCGACCAGCATTATGGTAGCAGTAGTCAGTAGTAGGAGTAGCCAGATTATTCCCACAAATACACACTTTTGCATGTGGAATATTACAGCAATTACATGAAGAGTATTAAAGACAAGACATGGCTGGGAGTGCAAGCCTCCCATTGTCAAAGTGAAGAGGACACCCTTCAGCGACAGGAAGCCAATTTTCAAACAGCAGCACCTACCTGGGGAAGACAAGTCCTTACACTGGGTGCTCAGAATGGCATGCAAACGCCTGCTTCATGGGCAGGCAAGGTGCTTTGAGTAGATGTGATATTTTTTATTAGACCAACTGAGTAGTTGGAAAAACAGGTTTTCAAATGTGTCTAAGTGACCTAGGAATGTTACCTGCATCTCACACATTTTTAAGAGCCAGGGAAAGTGCTTCTTAGAACAATTTACATAGAGGCAGAAAGGCTTCTGTATTACTTGAAGTTTTTAAATAAGCAGTGGGCCTCAAGCTTATCTTTCAGACGGATGTACAGCCAGAAGTTAAGGGCAAGAGGCAGAAATCTCTGTGCAAGCATGTTTCCCATGTTATAGGCCAGCTAGATGATCTGAACAGACTTTTTTCTACTTGAAAATTTACAACTGATTTTTATGCCAGGTGGTGCCAGTTTTAACCTGCAATGCAACACCAACATATAGTCAAGTTGGATTTTTTGGCAATTTGTCCAGGAATGTTTCTATAAGAAAAGTGACCAAGAATTTGCTAATTTTTTTACATCTAGCACCTCCTCCTTCCAGCTCTTGTGGACTAGCTTTCCTTTACAGGGGGAACCAGAGGCCATTTTTTGCATATTTTCAGGTGTTTGTGAATCAAGGAGGTGCACAAGAAGGTAGGGTCTAGCTCCCTCTGCGTTCTCTTGCACCGTATAAGTCTCCATTCAGCTCCATGGGATCCACTTGTAAACTTTACTCTCCCTCTAGCCAATGGTGGATTCAGGAGTATTTAAAGGCAAGTTTTACCCAAAGTGAGCATTCTTCCCCATTCCTACATTTCGCTTTTCTGCAAGGCCATGCCTTCTAACAGGGCTTGTGCTGAGAAGGAGCTGACCCTCAACAGGCTTGCATTTGGGGGGAAACTCATAAATTCCTCGGAGGCATCAGGGTCTTTAAACCCCCATATCATTTGATAGCTTCCAAATTCTCTATCTGAGCATCTCTCTCACAATTATTACAGACTCTGAACTCTATAGGCAGATGTCACTAAATATTTGCTTCAAAGCTTCTCATTCAAATGTCCTGCCTCCATTTGAAGATGGTAGATCCTGCATTTAAAGCCCTGGACTGGGACTTAGGAGATCTCAGGTTCATTTCCTGGTGCAGCCGCTGAACCTCTGCGCGACTCAGGACAAGCCGTTTCACGCAGTGGCCCAGGCCATGTCTCTTTACTGGCACAAGCAGACAAACATACTGTCTAGGGAAAACGCTTTGAGTTTGGATGCGACCCCTAGCTTTCCAGGCCAAACCTCTATGAGCTTTTGCTGGCACAGATAGGACGGTCAGGCATCATACCTCCTTGTACCACTCCCAATTCTGTAGTGTAGACATAGCCCACCCGTAAAATGGACTAGCCCTTCCCTAAACCAGAGCTGCTGTGGGGTCCAGGCACGTCCACGGGTGCCACGTGCTCAGGTACAACAGTGATAAAAGAAGATGGATTTATCACAAACAAGTACAAAAGAAAAAAATAGAAGAAAATGCAAATACAGCACAAGGCCCAAGATAAGCTTCCTGTTAAATGGTTTCCCCTGAACAAAGCACACTTGTAAAAAGATTTTCTCAATGAAAACTGTTCTACAGTTTTCTACAGTTTACATGCTGTTCTACAATGAAACTTTGCTTTGTAGCATCCTTCATTCATCTCATGTCCATCACACCAATGCACTGCTGGTGATAGGGAACTGCGGATGACAAAGAAACAGATTGAACTCACAGTACATATGCTTCCTCCATGGGGTCCACCAAGGGGGACTAGGCAACTTGCTCGAGGTCACACAGGATGGCAGTGGTAGAGCAGGGATGGGAACCTCCGTCTCCTTGGTGTTAGGTTAGTGCATTTACCATTGGCACAATAGGTTTTATATGTAAAATATGCACTTAGTCATCCACGAGTCCCATCCGAGGGCTATCCACCCTTTTTAAAAAGCTGCTCCACAACCAAAGGAAACCTATTAATGACATTAAATCCGGATGTATTTCGATTCCATTCCCCCAAGAAGATGCAACATGCAGTAAGCACCATGCGTCACATGCACCTTTGCACATGCAATGTCGCCGTTGCAACACTGAGGACTACACCATGACCTTCCTAGGAGCCCAGGTCACATCTAGCCTCTGCATAGGCTATCGTTGCTAATGTTTCGTAGTACTTTATAACCAAAGAGCCGAATGGCATTCACACGGACTGCGGATTTAGCCAATGTGACAGTGTGAGATGGCTGAATCCTATTTCTAATTAACTGTTCCAGACTCCCTACCTCTGGGGAAACAAATGAAGTTTGAACCGCAGGATGAGCTGAAACGAGAGACGTCATGGATGGAGCAGCAGAGGACTGTCGTAATGCAGCACCAGCATGAGCTGGGACCCACCTACTGAGCTCCTACATGGCCACTGGAGCAACCCGAGCGTCTCGATCCACAGGCAAAGGGCAGCACAAGCAGTGCTTGCCGTACTTTGCATGACACAAAGGGCAAGGCCCTTTGCCGGGTATGGTGTCATTTTAGAACTAAGAACCAGATGCTCCAAGCTGCCGCAATTGCTTGTACTTCCATCCTCCTTGACAGAGGACTAGAAATTGCTTGTTGTCTTGGGATGATCAGCGGTGAAAACCTGCAGTTGATCTCTGTCCTTAGCCTTGCCGTTAAAATGATACACCAACTACAGGCTACCAGATCACCACATAATGCCCTCGGACTGTGCATTGTGGGTCCCGGTTGTACGTTTCTAAAGATATATGGCATGAATTCCCCCTCCCTACCAACAGCAAGTAGAACTAAGCAAATGCAACGACAGATGTTTTAGAGCAAGATGCTACCTGGTAACCTCTCTTCCTTCTTATTTACACTGTTATATCTTCTTATTTCACACCTGCAGTCTCAGCAACAGCAAGCAACAAGACTGTTTGTGATTCAAAGTATTAAACATCAGTCACAACGGCAGAATATGGCTCTAAAGATGCCTAACAAGAGTTGAAGAATAACAGCAGAAGCTGCTTTGTTTTGCTTTGTTGTTTTTTTTTTATTTAATGCCATTTTCATGCAAATACTGCTAGCAGAACTGGATGAATCACTGACTACAGATAAGTTATTCAAAGAATTTAGCATCTTTTCCTGTTCACAAACCAATTCTGGTTCCTATGAATGCATCCATTTTCCCAAATATTTAAATTTTCCATGCACACAAATTTCAGTAATAACTCTTCAAACCAAGAACTCTTCACTTAACTATTCATTGCCCATTGCTTGTGAAGTGGGCTCACTCACCTAAGTCGCATTGTCTCGTGGCTTCTTCCCCCAAGCAGGTGGCCAAAACTTTTTAAATCAGAGGATGGTGGAAAATGAATGGCAATGTTGTGCTTCAAGCTGAAATTTGTGTGATTATTCATGCTCAGATTTATGATCTGGTACTTGCTAACAGGCAAGGCAGGGTTTATTAGCAGTTAACTATTGCCCTTCAAACATGGAGGAAATAAACCCACCATCTTTATCCTTGAACCTATTTTTCACATCTATTTTCCAAGCTAACTGAGCAGACCTAGCCCCTTATTGATAAATCCTCACAGAAGAACTAATGAAGGCTATGCTTGTAGAATAATGAAAACTATGCATGTGGAAGATCTTCCCAGGTTGCTTATCTCAACATCTAAATAAAAACTTTTCTTCTATTCGAGTCAATATTGAACCTTTGTACATCACTTGAAGACCAACCACCAGAACACCCTCCGTCCTCTAGCCAGACCTAAAACTAGGATACATGGGATTAAGAAACTCTCAGGGCTCTCCGGCACTGAAATTGCTTTCCTGTCCTTTTAGTTGCCTTCTGCAAGAAGGGAAGAGAGAGGATCCGTGGCAAAATCATCAGCGTTTGTAGAGAACATCCCAAGCAATCGGCACACAATTGAGATTGTAGGCACATGGTTGTCTGGATCCCGGTTTGAACAAGCCCCTGACTACAGACTACCCTAAGCCAGATCTAAAACTTAGCTTTGTAACAGTACATTCAACCGTCATTCGTTCTGCTCCACAAAGAGAGACTGACATTGCAGTATAAAATGTGTGACGCAGGTTGTATAGCTATATCAGAGCCTGTGTTAAACACATGAGCTTGGAGGACTGACAGTGGAGCATGTCCAAGGTGGGGCAGCTGCTCTAGTGCTACCCAGGGTCCTCGGGTAGGTTTGTAACCTGCACCTTCGTGTGGCTGCAGCTCCATGGCTACCAGCGTGCACACTGGTTCATTTTAAACTGGCCTGGGTATCACTTCAACTACCTGGAGTCACACCTTTGGATTTGGAGCGTAGATGGAGGCAGATGCTAGTGAGATGAAGTCAAACATAATTTTTTTCCCCAGCCCTTTTGATTTCAAAGTAGGGGGTGGGGGGTGGGGATCCATCTGAAAGCAGATTTTTTTTTTTTCATATCAAAATACGTTTCATCTTCTTCAGAAAGGAACTTTCTTCAGATTCCTGCCTCACTTTCTTCTTTGCCTGGCTCCTCAACTGCAGCCCCTTTGCTCTTTTAACAAGCTTTCAGCCTCACAACACTTTGCTGCCTTCAAACGCTTTTTAACAAGTGCCAAGAGACGGAAGAGGAAGAAGGAAAATGATTACTTTCAATCCATTCCCTAGTCAAACTCTTACATTTTATAACTGCACTTGAGTTGAAATTCATTAGCAAATTATAGGTGAAGGACTCTTACTCTGAGTCAAAGAAGCTTTCATGGAAAATTATTCCCTGAAGCCTGGTGATAGAGCCGCTGAGATCAACACTGATGCAAACTTTATTCCTTTGAAAAGTACTTTTCTTGCCCATCCTTCTAAAGCAATGAGACTTTGCTTAGAGTGATTAATATTAATAATTTACCAGCACTGCAGTCATTTCAGAGCTTCCTTCTGATCAGGTCTTGGGTATCAGTAAGCGAGAGCCTAACTGAGAACATATCGAGTGACAGAGACAAAGGACAGTCTGATAGTTAAAGGATGAGGATTGACTTTTCAAAAATCAAATTCAATACCACCCTCCGCAAAGGACTTCCATCTCGCCAGCACTGACTACAAACTCTTCAAAGGCAGAAACAGTCTGTATTCATCCACGATAGAGCCTGGAGATAGATATGGGCTAAGTACTAAAAAGTAGCATATTACTAGGAATGCCTATTTTATTAGGTAGACTTGTACTCTGGAATAAGAAAAGCCCCTTTGACAACAGTTGCTTGTCTCATTTGTACCACCGGTGATTCTACTGCCCGTACTTGAAAACACCTCCGCTCACTGACGCTGAAGTCCTCCCCGAGGGATGTGCACACACGCGGCTCCTGTCAGAACAAAGATGAGCCCTGGATGCAGTCTGAGCGGAGAATTTGGCCCCAGGATATGCCAGTGCATGTCCTGTATCTTCTCTGTATCCCACGTACATCTTTGATGCAGGATAAGAGCACGGCAGGTAAAATGCACCTAACAAGTTATGGCACAGCTGGAAAAAGCCGTGATGGGTCCAAAGTAGGTATAAGGAAACAAGGCTTGTGCTTTTCTGCTGGAGCCGCGATGCACGTCTTGACCATAAAATCATTTGAACGAAGGCATAAAAGTAAATGGTCTAGAAATATGCAGATGATGAATAAGTGAGGAGGTAGGATGAATGGCAAGGAGCACTTGCAACTACAGCGCATTCAGAAGACTTGAATTGTTTAGGTGGTTGGGCAAGGAGATGTCATACACAGTTCAGTGCACACAAATAAATCATCCTTAGTACAGGGTCTTGTTCCAAGAGGAAAGGGACCAAACTCATCCTGAATTAAACTTTGCAGCCCTCAGATAACAAGTCGCCCTCTTTTCCACTGCTGTTTGCAATAATTAGGAGTAGACTGAATTGGAGCACTATCTAGGTTATGAACAGCGCAGATTTGCAGTTGCATTGAGCTAATCTCTAATGACAACCAATCTGTATCTCAGATTTTTATGGAAAGGGTGTACTAGTTCATGCAACCCATCTTTACATCAGGATTGCAAACCGTGGCTGAACTTTTGAATTTCAAATGGTCCAGCAAAGCACACGTTTCCCCATTCTTGTTTTCACTTGCCTCGGCACTCCTTAGGAATGAGCGGGGATTAGAAACCATCTGTGGGAGCACAGTGAGAAAATACTGCTCGTTATTCATCTTACTAAGGTGGGAGAAAGAAGTTAAGTTAGTTATCATTTACTAAACCAGTTAATCCATGCCAAACCAAAGGAAAGGGAAGAATTTACTTCTTAACTCCAGGGCACATCAGGAGTTCCCACCATGTGGAGTCCATGCTATGAAGCCTTCGCTGTGTAGGTAGAAAGCCCAAGAAATTCTGCTCTTTTTGCTCACACTTTCATGTTTTAAAAACGGTGGTTGGATTTAAAATGAAAGTTAATCCACTCCGGGACATGTGTGCCATCATGTTGTGTTCATGCACACTACACTTATGCTCAAGCAACAGAAATGAGTTACTATGGCGGAAGCACTTCATTACAATACCTTGGCCTGATTTGGCTAGTTTTGCTTTTTGTAGGATGCTTTCAGGAAGCAATGTAAAATATACTTTCAACAAGTTCTTCTTCCGCTCTGACTTTACAAGTGTGATTGCAACAAAGTCCTTTGAAACGGTTTCTGTTTAAGGGGACAAAATAACTTTTAAGGCCTAAGAGATAAAAGGAAGCATTTAGTCTAGCTGAGAATTTTTTTTAATCTCCACATTTATTGCTTCCTTTTTTCCTGCCGTTTAAGGTGCGATTGATTTGATGGTCAACACAAATACAAAGTATTGAATTCACTCTCCAGGATTTGGCATCTGACAGCTATGAATCACCAGCATTCAGAGCCACTAAATGTCAGGTTTAATCTTCATAATCCTATAACAAGATCAGTTAGTTTGATCATTGTGGTGCTTGGTGTCAGTACAGGAGAAGGAGAGAGGGACCCTGGCTTGACTGGTGTAATGGCAAAGAATGACAAAGGTACGTCTCGGCCTAGACCGCTGTACACGCAGAAGAAAACCAACCAACGCGTCCTGACCTGTCACTTTTGGCAGATGACAGTTTTCAAGCAAGTTTAGACCTTGTGACAGACTTTCTTAGGGCTCGTAGACCTGGTAGACGGTCATTTTGCACAACTACAAATCTCACTAGATTCTTGCCCGCCAGCCTTCCCCATTCCCCAAGGTCTGTTGGCTGTTAATGGTGAATGCCACCTGTAAGGAAGAGAACGAGCGCTGAAGACCGTTACAGAAAGAAGAGGAGCTCTCAAGTTCGGCATGACGGCACTAAAAGGTCTTGGAGGGAGACAGTAGCCTTAAGGCATCTGAATAATCTGCAAACGCATATCTGAACGTCTGGAACTGGTTCTATACTACTTCTTGCCATGCGTGCTAACTATTTAAAAAGATCCTGTAACGTGTCTAACGTTACACGTTATAATTTGATCGGCTTAGTGCTGGCTTGGAGTCTGGAGCAGTCACACCTAGTCCTAGAAACCTTCTCTGACTGTCCCCCACCTGCACCAGGGGACTTCCTGCTAGAGGTCTGGGGAGCAGGGAGGTCCCTTCCAGCCCTACTTCTTTATGGTTCTCTAAGCTTCGCCCATCCTTTGCAGCAGCGTCCTAGACCGCCAGGAGGGGAGGGAGGTGGTGGGGTCTCTCGTTGGCAACGCATAGGGGGTGCACGTGGGTGCACATGCCTCCCCTGAGCTGTGCACCCCCTGGCAGCACCGGCTGCAAAACTGGAAGTGCACTTCTGGTGTTGCCGTTGGCTCGGCGATCGGCCGCTGAGGGACCACCCCCCAGGTGGCGATCTGCTGCCCTCCCAGACTCGGGAGGCACCAGTTGCCCATGAGGTCTCTCAAGAGTGAGGCCGAGGGGTTTGGTGGGGGCTGCAGGGGGAGGTCGCTGCCCTCCCGGCACCCACACGCTCCGGGTTCGATCTCACAAGCCTGGGCATTATGGTGGGCACTGACCCATCCCCAGAATACAGGACATCCCTTTGGTGAGGAGGGACAACCACCGCCGCACCCTCAGCCAATCAGTGGTAAGGGGTGAAGCCGCCACCTCCTCGGCCAGTCAGCAGCAAGGGGCGGGGCCACCACAGAAAGGCCACCTCCCTCTCTCCCTGGCTGGCTTGGAACCCTGCCCCTCTGGGCTGTGCACTGCCCTACCTCTAGGCACAGCCAATAGAATCATTACGACAAATGACTGACATGCATTTCCACCAATGCACTGAAAAACAGGGCTTTTTGCAGTCCACTCCTCATTTAGAACTAGACAGGGGACAAAGGGTTTAAAAACAGGACAGTCTGGTATAAAACAGGACCAACGGCCACCCTACGAGACCCGTCTCCTGCCTGAGGGAGGCTCAGCTACTCCCCTTCCCCCTCGGCTCGGCTCCATATCCCCCCTGCCTCCACCCCTCCGTGGTGCTCCTGGGCCCAGCAGGGTGCTGCTGGAGCTCAGGGCTTGCCAGAACCTGGCCGGGTCTGGAGGCTCCCCGGGGTAGCACTCTTCTCTGCTCCCCAGGGCTTGGCAGAGGAGCGGGGGCAGGCATGGGGTCCAGCAGTGGCCATCTGCCCAGACAGGCTCATGGCTGGTGAGGAAAGGTGCCCTGGGCCGCTGGTCCTGCACCGGGGGCTGGAGGCTGGGGGAAAGAGAAAAGCTGCAGTACCGGTCCCTGGGCCGATCCACTAAGCAGCTGGCAGTGTGAGAGCCCACAGAACAGGAGGGTGGAGATGGGGCCACTGCATCCGGGGATACCTGAGGACTTCAACTCAAGTGGCACATCTATGGGGAGCGGCCACACCTTAATGGACTAGGAGCTGGGTTGCGCAGATCAAGAGATAATCCTGCCTTGGAGTGGCATAACTTTGAGCCGCATAACGAGCGCTCTAAGCCATTTAAAGTGGTTAAGTTCCAGGAGCTGCCCAAAATGACCATCTAATAAGGGCTTTAGCTAATTTCTACCATCTACTGGCCACAACTGGATTGGAAAAAAACCCTACCCATTCGTATGTATGTCACAATGTTACCTTCTACTGTGCCAAAGCTCATTCCTTTCTCTTGACCACAAAGTCTTTGAGCATCATCATCCTCATCAGGCGACCCACTTTCTCTCTCGTTCCCTTTTATTTCTTTGTATTCGGTTGTACAGCAAATCCAACACTAATGTGGACTCATTCACTTCAGTGCAAACGGGCTGATGTCCCGCATAACAACGGTCCCAATGTCAATGTAGGACCAAACGGAGCCGCTGGATCATTGCCAGAGGAGCGGTCTGTTCTTAAAATACAAACACACACGAAGATTTTTCAAAACTGCAGGTCTCTGAAAATGCTGGGCAAGCAAACTCTTTTTTTGGTACAATTTAATTTTCTCCCTCCACTTACCTCTATTGTGAAAGTCCATCTGAATTGAATAATACAATTTTTTAAATATGAACACGGCAGCTGGAAGAGATTTTGTTTGGAGGGAAAGGGATCTCTGGCAAAGGAGCTGGACTGGAGGACCTTGTGAGGTCCCACCCAGCCTTTCTTCCATATGATCCTATGATCATTTACATAATAAAATGCCTGTTATGCAGTTTAACGATCTGTCTGCTTTGCACGCTAATTCTTTTCCAAGCCATGCATAGATTCATGTTACAATTTAAAATCTTGAAAGTCTCATGTCAGAATTCTTGAATGAAGTTGTTTAATTGTGCTACTATGCTAACCATACTTATCCTAAGTGATTCATCACCTTTCATCATTACAGACAGCTTTAAGATGCTTCCACATAAATTACAGTTTATACATTAGGGAAAAAAAACCTATCAAGTTTTAGAAGAGTAAAACAGACAGATGGCATTTGATGATGTGCCTCCTGCGTCCAGCTAAGACAGTTGCTCTTCAGAACTAAAGCTCTCTAGATAGGAACCGTCTTTTTGTTATGTGTTTGCACTGTGTCTGGTACAAGGCGGCTACTGTAATACCGACCGGGCATAGTCATGCTCCTGAGAGATGGGGAGCACTTTAAAGGTTTGCACTTTAACATCCAGTCCCGCACAGGGCTGAATGCCCTCAACTTCCACTGAAGTGTGTGCTGATGACTTTGAGATCCCAGCATGTTGGAGTAAGTCTACGCATTGCCTCCAAAGCAAGCCCAGGTGCGACGCAGAGAAGCACAGCTGGTCCCCTGGCTCCTGCTTGGGACGTGTGAAACCCAGGGATTAATCAGAGTAGCCAGCGGAGCGCAGCTCTGTGCTCGCGCTCCAGAGCCACTTGCAGGTCCTCAGCCGTGTTTGCGGGCACGCACACAGAGCTGCGCTAGACCAGCCTCATTTCTGGTAGGGAAAAGGGATGCTCCCGGGCTGCACATGGAAGCAGGTTAGATGCAGCTTTGGAGCCTTGTGGTTCACTGGCCTAGACAGAGACCAGACAAAGAGAAAGCCTTTGCTACGTCTGTTCCCTTTCCTCTCTCAGCCATCAGAAAAATGCACTCCAAGGAGTGGTGATAAATCATAGGTATCACTTTCCCCTCCGGATCAGTACTGACTACGATGCAGGATCTCTGTGCGGCTGGAGGTGACCACTTTTACATGAAATGCAGTCCCTGAAGGTCTCAAAGCATTTCTCATAAGATGAGGGTGTTAATGCCCCCGCTGCTGGCCAAGTTCCAGCTGCATTCGTTTTCTTCTTCACACCTGCTCACCATGCCCCTCGCAGATTCAGTGGCTGTGACGTGTTGCTTTGTTTCCCGTATGAAGCCGTTATGTATGGCCCATTCTTCACAGACCTGGTCAGAATTAAGAGCGGGGCTGGTCCTGTATTATCCAGTGAGGTGTCCGGTGGATACAGACTACCAATTATTCCCAGCTATAGGACTAGGAGTAAGGATCCCCTGCAAGTCTAAATCCAGCTCTCATGCCAAGTTCTGCTTTCAGATGGACACATTACAACCAGGGCCAGATTAATGCATAGGCAAACTAGGCACATGCCTAGGGCCCCAAGTGAAGAAGGGGCCCAGTTGTGCTTATTTTACATATTATACTTATTGAGTGAAAAAAAAGTAGAGGCCCACAAGTTTGTTTGCCTAGGGCCCACTAATGGGTTCATCAGGCCCTGGTTACAACCGATTATCTGTCCTACAATAGCCCCGAGAGGATTCAGCTGGCACTGGGGCCCTGTTGAGCTACGTGCTTTACAAACACTATCCAAACTTCGGTGGACAAATTGGTGCGCCCATATGCAGTAACCAAGAAACAGCCCCTGCTGCAGAAAACCTGCAGTGTAGACAGGCAAGGCGGCAAAGGGCTGCAGACAGAAAACATTGTTTTCAATGCACAAGTGACAAACGGAGGCACTGGTCATTAAATGACTTGCCTAGGGTCACAGGAAGTCGGTAGCAGAGCCAGGAACTGAAGCTATTTCTTCCAAGTCCTGGTGCCGTATTTAATCATGAGACTACCCACGCTTCCTTCTCTTGCCTGCCTACTTCTGCAGAGTTGGATGAACCTCATCTGCTTCACACGGAGGGTGAGATACCAGGGGCCTGTCTACATCATGTCTGCAGTGTGCCTAAACCCAGATGGATGTGTAGCCACGCAAAAGCAATGCTGGGCATTAAGGCATCAGATGCACCACCCTTTACTGTGGCACTCCTTTGAACGGTCCAGGGACGGTGTAGATGTGGCCTTCAAGCTCTTACAAAACATGTGGCATGTGGATAGCGTGTAAGGCTTCATGGAGGTCTCAACGGGAAATTTAACCTCAGCATCCCAAACCGCTCTCATGAACTGCTAAAATCAGGTGGATGTTTGTTGAACATTGATTTCCCACAACAGCAATGACTCTCATCTAAAAAGGATATAATTTTTATCAAAGCCTAGAAAACACAAATTGTTGAATCTTGGCTGTTTCGGAGAATGATAGTTAGAAGTTGGCGAGCAGTCTGCTCGATATCCGAGAGCGCTTGTCACAACACACATAAATTAACCCCCCTCCCCATAGTCGGAGAGTACATTAAGCCAAAAAAAAGAAATTAGGCTTTTTTCTTCTACTATAGCCCACAGAGAATTATCTTCTTCGCAATGCTCCTTGTGATGTATTGCTGCTCAATCATGCATGCATCTTTGAAACAGCATCACAAGCTCTTCCTGACAGGGAGGAATGTGTTCCCCCTCCAAGGTTACCTTTGTTCAAAATATACAATAGAAAATAGATGCTAATGAGAAAATAAATGCATGGCACAATTGTTAGAAATAATACTGCAGAAACCACCGCCTTGCCTCAGGCAATAAATTCCAAGCAGAAATAAGACCATATATAAAAAAAAAAAATATGCTGCCTTGAGCAGATCAGCAACCATCGATTGTGTGTTTTTCTCTGAGTTATCTCCAATACCATAAATTTTTTTTTTGTGAAGCGTATAATTTTCTTTTAGATAAAGGAAACATGAAGGGACCATTCGGGGGTGGCAAAAGAGGGGGCTCCCTGCGTGGAGAGGAGGAAGGGAGGTCCCTGGTTGAGAGAGCTAGCTGTGACCCTGGGGAGGTTGACTCCGGGAGATTTTCGCAGGCATTTTTATCAGGGCGAGATGGTAGCCTGGATGTAGGGGAAGGATTTTGTCTGCTTTGTTTTACCGTACTCTGTTGTCAAAGCATTTGATCACTTTTGCTTTTTTTCTATCATTTGTTCTTCCTTGTAATAAATGCTTTTGCTTTCCTGATACTTTACCGAAGTGCCATGGTAAATTGTGATTTCTGGGCAAATTAGTACTTTGGGTATACCCATTCAGCGGGCGGGGGGGGGCAAGTAGCTCACACAAACCCAGGGAGTACTCTGGGAGCGCTTGACACCCCAGGATTTTCACAGTGAATCATAGCAAGGTAGGGCTGGACGGGACCTCTCCAGAGGGCATCTAGTGCAACCCCTTCCCCAGGCAGGATCATCCTTATACAAATCATCTTCTACAGATCCGTCCTCTAAACTCTATGCAAAATTGCTGTCAACCCTAACACAACACAACACCCTCACCTGCCCCAGGTAAAGCAGGGGAACCACGGCAGCAAATGCTCTGCTTCTATAAAAGGTTGTTAATGCACACCCAAGAGACCCCCGGTAGAGGTACCTATGCGTAATGCCCCAGTAACCCTGGCCGCTTTGCCCTCTTTTCATCATTCGGTCCGTGTGTGGCCAGAACTGCCATTCATCTCATAAAGTGTCAGAGCTGCCCAAGTTCCTGATGTACTGCCAACAACAGCAACAATGACCCTCCTTTGAACAATCGGTTTCAGTGGGAGACTGCAAATCAAACTCACAGTCATGATAGGGATAACATCTAGAGGAGTATTTCAAGAGCCAAGGTCTCAGGCAAAAATACCGCTGAAGGAATGTGGGACTGCGATCCAAGGAAAAATCTTAGATTTCAAAAAGTTTCTGAGCGAAACCAACGGCTCAATCCTTCACGTGAGCCTGGATCTCTGGGTGCTGGTTTTAAGACCTAGCCTGAGGTTACATTTGATTTTTCCCTTCTGCTCACACCATCCTAAAAAAGCCACCTCTTAAAAATGGCAGCTGCTAGGCGCAAACGATCCAATGTCACGGGTATTCAACTAGGTGGCACATGTCAGAGCAGATGTCCATTAGAAAATTTCTGTCCAGACATTCAATAATCAAAGACAAGTCAAAGGGAGGGCATATCATGGTCCTCCCTGGTCACTGCCTCTGGTCGATCCCTGGGCATTGCCTCTGACTCTGGAGATAAAAGCCATTGGGCAAGGGACTTGCATGTCATTTTCTCATGGTGGTGCACGGCAGGAAAAACTGGTTATACAAGGGGTCAGCTTAGCCTTAGATGTGCTATGTTTTTGTCTGGCCTTAAAAAGCAGGAATCTATCAATTTGGAAGCAATACAGCAGAAACTTGGTAAAATATCTGACTAAATGGACCCCTTTCATCCCTGGGAGAATTGCAATGAATGCAGCTTTGTGGGATAGGATATATTATCATCTAGCCTACCTGCTTAACTACTTTTCTGGCACAAATTCTTCCGTCTTGCGGTCCACAGGTTTGCCCAAGACTGGGCAGGAAGTCTGCCTACCAGCCCGCTGCCTCGACTGATTCCCCAGCTGTAATCACTGACCTTCCCCTTCCTGGCTACTGCCTTGGAAAAGCAAAACCAAGAATAAAAAAAGACTGCTTCTGTGAAGGTCTATGGCAGTTAGCTGGGAACATTTCTTACACTGCTATAGTATGCTTCAACTGCAAAGCTGAAACTCTAAGCACAAGAGATAACTGAAATGCAGGATCCCCGATGAAAGAGCGATACATTTTTTCCTGCATAACCTTCTAGATAAATTTGTGGCTTCTTCTTAGTTGACCACTGCCGTAATAATTGCTAAAATAGTTTTATCCCCGACTATCACTCTTACGCATGCTGTGAACAGTCAACTAGTGTGCAAAAAATGGCCACAGCTTAATACAGATAAGAGAATTATATTTGTGGAAGAAGAGCTTTACAAAATCCAGGGAACATTAGATACACATCAGGCACATTTTTAAATTTAAGATTGAGGGTAATTACTTTAATGTGAAACTTTCAATCACTGTTCACCCTACTGCGTTCCCCCATAGATTTGTGTTTGAGTAATGCAGTAATGACAGCCTTACAGCTTGTAATAGGAGGAATCATTACAGCATCATTATCAGGGAATTACTCTTGCAATTAGTAATAATTCCCACACTAACAGTCAAACAAGTAATGCTTTCCCCATTAATTTAATTTTCCCCTGTAAGGATACCAAGGAAGGGCTTGTTCTTGTCGCTCTGTGTTTGAATACACCTGCCTGCCTCTTGGTTGAAATAGTTCCTAATTCTCTGCTCTCAAAGAGCAACGTGTCTAGTCAGATAATTCACAAGAATTGAACTATATGATATGTCAGGTTCCCAGTCAGGGGAAAAAATGAATCCCTCACGTTTGACCTGTTTCTACCAGGTAGTCTAAATGGAAATCATGCCCTTCAGATGAATTTACAACAGGAAACTAATGATAACTAGGGACAGCACAGAGATTAGCCTGATGAGTACTTACCTAGTTGTTTGCTATGGATCCCACACTCATCTTGGTAGGTAGTTACTCATAGAAGTGATCCCACAGAAGTCAGTAGGACAAAGATTGTGAATAAGCATTCATCAACAGGGCCCAATATGGAGCTCACTGAAGGTAATGTGTAAAATGTTCCCAAATCTGACACTACAGCTTTGTGGAAGACTTTTTGTCTTTGTTCCTCGGTGCAATACTCACCAGAGATCTCCGAGAGCCAAGGGAGAGGTGCTTCCGTGATTCGGGAACACACGCGTGGTAGAGATGCGCTTCTCTTCTCCTTGTTTCCAAGATAAGATTTGCCACGCTCCGAGAGCCCCGTGTCACCGCCCATTCCATCACAATCTCCCTAAAGGGATTTCATGCAACCGTTAAAATGGGGTTTCATGAAATCACTGGTAACTGGATGATTTAAATTTGCCTATCAAGCCCAGAGTCCAGCAATTTGCTGGAAGTCGCTTTCTTATTCTCTGATTTCCCATAAAGATGCAAGTAGGACTTTTTGCGCAAGTACATGCTGCTTCATAAGAATTAGTCTTACTGTATTTGGTCCTGAATACATGTGCGTATGTGCTCAGTAGGAAAACTAGCCGTGCTTCTGTTTGCACTAAAATGGCTTTTCCTTAATTCCTCATCTCATGCAGAAGGTTACTAGTGCAACCCAGCTACTTACTTCGGTTTTCATTACTTCTTTTAACTTGCTCTTTTTAATTCATCGTTTGTATTGCAGCTGCATCGGTGAGCCCCATCCTGTTCTGAGATCCTACAGCGTTTGCGCAGCACCTAATGAAGAAAAAGATAAATGCCTAATCTTGGTTTCTCATCCCATTCCTTCGTCAGAGATACTCTCCTGCCTTACAACTGGATTGCACAGATCAACACCTCAGTTCATATTTGAGAGTTTGTTTCTTGATGCTAGGAGGTCAACCCTTTTCCCCGAAACATCTCCGAATGCCACAGTTGTTTCTGCACCCATGAAATGATGTTGCCTTGCTGAGACAAATCATTACCAAGAGAGGTTTCCCTTTCCGCAGAGGTCACGCTGACACTGGACACAGGATGGGTTTGCGCACGTCAAGGAGGTCTTTCCTAGGTCAGCACAAAGACAGACAGACAGTATTATTGCCTAATTAGATAACTAGAGGGTTTTAGAGCCAGGTTTTTGAGACTCCAGCACCCACCGGTTCCAACTACGTGCAATGGGTGCAACTAATTTGTAGCAGGAATTAGGGGTTTTGCCGCCACCACCACCCCTGCTGATCCAGGCTCTGGTGTTTTGAAACCAGTTTCAATTTATTCTCTCCCAGTTTAACTTCATTTGTTCTTTTACCAACGTTGCCCTTTCACTTACATATCTCTTCTGCCTCTTTGGCATGTATTTATAGGCGGCACTCGGATCCCTTTCTCTGGGCCAAAAGAAATGGAGTGCTTGTGAGTAAAGCAGGTGCGTTACAAGCACACGGCAGTCATCATGAATGGAGTTTGCCTCGGTGGCTACGTCCGTGCAATGGCAGCAGAGGGCTCAGTCACAATGAGGAAATAAGTCCCATCCACTCACTCCCATGGGGCACGTTAACCCCACAACGAGGCGGCAAGGAGAACCAGAAGGTGCCCCGAGCTGCTGCACTTGCACCCGGGAACCCAGGTCTTCAGCACAGTGCTTGGGGTGCCCCCAGGATGTCTTCACTGCTTCCTTTCCAGGGAAGACATGTACAGGGAGTGGACATGGGTGGACAGGCATGCAAGAGAAGGGTCTCTTTTTTGGTGGAAAGGAGAGCTTCCTGCATGCTGTCAAATTTTACCACCATTTGGACAATTTTACATTAACCCTCCCAAGACCAGTAAAAGAAACCTCTTGTTGAGGCTGAGTGATGGCTTCTATTGTTTGCTCCCTGTCGTTTTACCTAGCCCCCCCTCCCATTATTCATAATTACAGATCAACTTCTTGCCCTTCTCACTGAGCAAACAACAGCTTCCAGCCTAAAGAGGTTGATGGGAAGTAATGGTGAAGGGCATGCCAGGAAAATGATTAATGCTGCACCTAGTAATTTTTGTCCCCAAATTATGCATACAAATGAATATGTAGTTTGCTTGCTAGGAATGTCTAGGATGATGCTAACTCGTTGTGCTCTGTGCAGCCCTGAGGTCAGGTAAGTTTGCTGCTCTGATTGAATGAAAATGCTTGGCATTCAGCCAATCATAGGACAATGAAATAAAAAAATACCACTCAGAGCTGGCAGCGAATGTTTGCTCTGGCAGAGGGTTTGTGCAGACCGTGGCAAGCTGAGGATCTGATCCAGAAACGAGACCCTCGTAATCAGAGTCTTGCACCCATGCAGAGCCCAACTGATTTGGGGTAGGACTCTGCACATGGAGATGCAGTGTAGGATCAGCATCCCAATCTGCTACCACTGTCTTAAGAGTTACAGGAAGAAGCACCGTTTTCAGAAGGGTCTCTCTGCACAGAAGGATGGAGCACACTGGGGAGACTGGGGCTGAGTCATCGTGAATGGATCAGGCTCCCCTCTTCTCAAAAAAAAAAATCACTTTAGCATATGCAAGACAGAGCCATGCAAAGATACCCGAGTTTGCTCCAGAACCAGAAGCGGTATGTCCGCATAGCACTGCCTTGCACCATGGAGATGCTCTTAAATTATTTAGACCCCAGTCCCTGCAACAGCTTACAGACATGATGCAGTCATTAATCCCCCCAGTTCAAGTGTGACTACTCACAATGCATCAATCTAAGCATGCACTGGAACAGGTTGGGGCTCTTTACTATAAGCTTTGGTTGATGGACCATCTTTGTACTGAGCCTAGCACCACAGGCCTTGGGGAGCTCAGCCTTATCCCAGAAGAATAGACCACAGGAGCACTCAGGGTGCAGAACAACAGCCATAGAAATTCCAGCATTTTTTTAAATGCAAAAATGAGATGCTAGCTGGAACATGCAATCCTTAAACGCAAGACACAGTTTAACGAGAGAGCAAGGTACACGCAGATTCATTCTCCCCACCCGTGCCTGGAGAGACGCCTTGTAAACATGTTGTGTTTCTATGGTAATTGGAAGATAATTTGGCTATACAATGCACGTGTGAGGGACTGAAGCAGGTATTTGAGTCCAAGATGCTCAGGTGTTGATTTTATACAAGTGACTAACAGGGTAGCTACCTGCTCAGCAGATCAGAGGCGGCAGACCACACACACACGCACACGCACACGCACGCAGCCCCTGAGATATTTAAATAACATGCTTTCTTCCAGGAAGAACTGCACTATGCCATGAATCAAAAAGCTACAACCATGAACTGCAAATATGAACGGTCCTGGTTTTGAGAGACCTCCTATTTAATCCTAGTGAGGGAGAACTGGCAGGCGGCATAGAGCAGGCACGGGGACTTAGTGGTGCTTCAACCTGGTAGGACCACCCCGCACTCAGCATTGGGGAATGGCTGGACTCGAGAGGCTGATCCAGAAAAGCCCGAGGCAAAAGTTCAGGCCTGCATCCAGGCTCTAGGACTTGGGCCCGTATCTGTTAGTACTCTAGAAATCAACAGTTGCCATTGAAAATTTTGAACGAGTTGAGCATCTGCGCTATTAGCTTAGTTTTGATCTCGCCGCATAACCATTGGAGACAACTCCATTATGTCAATGCGTGTTACTTGCCCCACAAAGAGCCGTTGAGCTGCTGCTCTGAAAGACCGGGAGATCACTGATAGATGTCTGGTTGCCGAGCTGATGGCCTTAGTCGTGACTTCTCACTTAACCGAGTGGGCCACGTGAAGGCTGCCACCTTCCACCCCCGTTATGTCAAGCACGGTAGTGAAGAAGACTGTATGATACCTACTTCAAAAGTACAAACCTCCACCCCTGCTTCTTTAAACTATGAATCAGTTTGATGGGATCTGTACAAGATGGAAAAGCATTTTACAGGCTTGAATTCAAAGTCCTCAATGGTAGTTGTTTTACAGTAAAAGTAATGGGGCAAAAAAGTGCAGGACTTTATATACCCAGCAGTTGACTCGGAGCAGTTTCACGTGCTGCTCAGTTCACCTCCACCAGGAAGCCGGAGGACTTCTTTTTCTTTCTGCCAGCCGCACCTTTGACAGATGGACACTGTGCCTATCACAGCTGACATACACCAGATAGCGCCCAGGCCAACAGAGCGAGTCCCCTTTGCACCAGGTAAGAATGTGACATTTTTGCCCCCAGCAGTGAGCCAAAATCCAGGCTCTTGCAGATTATTCCAACAAGGAGGAAAAACTGGAGACAAAGTCTAGCGTCTCAAACAAGGGAAGAAGTCTCCAGCCAACAGAGTACCAGCAACAGGAACAGTCCCTTTGCTCACCCCTCCGAGGCCCTTTCCAGCAAAGGAAGGATGCTTGTTTCTCGCAAGGCCACTGTCCCCAGGCTTCTGTGGCTATGTCTGATGGGCTGTTTTCTCCTTTCACATATCTGAGCTTTCAGTCTCTCTTTTGCAGAGAGATACATCTTCACAAAGCACAATCCCTCCACCCACATGTGCTTTTATTGTGGCGGGAGGCTGCTCTTCTTCCAGGCATCTGGGTTCAGAAAGGAGGTGAAAGGCAGCTGCTGCACCCACCATCATTGCTGAGACTTAATGCAACTCCTAAAAAGATTTTTTTTTCCTGTTTCTGGCCTTGAGAAGAAATATTTTTCCTATACAGATATCCAGAGAGGCAGCTAAGGCCTGCAGTCCCACGGTCTCTGGATCATCGCAGGATCCGACGTGTTACCCCGACACCAACACGTTGTTTCCATGGCCCAAAACTCCCAACACTGACCATCCCCAGTCTTTGCAGTAATTATTTTTCCTGCATATCCCTTCCCATTCATCAGACTCTCCAACTCAGGGGGTCTTGGCACATGTCCCCCTCAGGCATCAAGCTGGGCATTTCATTGCCGGCCTTTCAGCTGAAAGGCTAGCATTTTGTCACTGTAACTGTCTGACTGCGGCTTTCTATATATGCATAGATTTAAGGCATCCATCTAATGCAGGCTCAGAAAAGCACTGCGGGTCATGTGCCACTTCTTTGTTTAACTACATTGCTCTCTCCAAGCGCCGTTCCCAGAGAAAACCGTAAGCCCGAAGCCTTGTTGCTAACTTTATTTTCTATTATCCTTGTGTATCTCTGATACATCTTCGGTTCCGTTTTTAAGCCACACGCTGAGGCAGCATCCCACTGCCTTGCTTTTTGTTCACAGGCTAAAAATTGTACCTTGGTGCACGCGCACACACACACGCGCACCAGTGCTGCACGAATATACCTTCCCCCTTCAGGGTTTTGTTTTTCCAACTCTTTCTCCCCCCTGCCTTATTGTCCTTTCATGTGGGGAACATTTGTATCCAGACAAAACTCTTCAAAATTCCCTTTCCATTTGTTAGAGGAGCTTTCCTTGGCAATGCCGTGTAAATCAATGCTGCGTGGGTAGCCATTATTGATTCTTCTCCAAGGTTTATTTGCAGTATGGTTGAACGCCCTAATATTAGGAGACAACAAATTGAGTGATCTTGAAGCTCAGCATCAATTAGGAGATGGTGCTCCTCTACTGGAGGTGGGACCTCCCCTCCACAGTGGATTGCTTTGCAGCCAGGACTAGGTATTAAGCAAAGCACCAGGGGGGTATCGTAGTGCTAGGAACGGGAGAAGTTCACCCCTTAGGAGCCTTAGAAGAGGAGTTCACTCTACACTTACACTGCACCATGCACACCTGGGATCACAATGCTGTTTACTTAACCCTGGGAAGAAGGTTTAAGCAAATGTCTCACTGTTTGGTAGGCTGGACTTGTCCTATTCACAGACAATTCCTCCAAGGTGTGAAAGGAGAGAGCAGAAGCTCCAGGATCAGTATGGGGCAAGGCAGCACCTCATTTCTGAACAGAAGCAGCGGCACTGGCAGGGGCTGATGCATGTTATGCCACACAGATGTGGGCTTTAGGTGGTGATTTCAGCCAATTAATTCCCATTGAGTTTTGCAGTTTCCTCTCCTGCCCCTGGGCCCTGTGGCCATCCGTCAGTGCTGCCTTGGCTAAGTGCAATTTTTAGGAACCCAATGAGGCATGTGACAAGCTTTCCAGTTCCATGCAAGGGCTCACAGTCGCACGGAGGCACCGTCAAGCACCTCGAGTTCGACAGCTCCAGGACTCTGGCTCCATGTACTAAATGCAACCTCCCTTTCTGGAGAAAAGCTCATGGAGGGCACAGTCCAACAAAGGGAAGGGTGAATAGGCAGGAAGTGATTAGAAACTTAAATCACAGAGAGATGATGCAAACATGCCGGGAGCAAATTGCAAGCCTCTGAAAACAGACTGATTCCTTGCTCCTGCTAAGGAGTTGGCCCCAGCTCACAAATTGTGCTTATTACTTATTACTGGGAAGGACTTGGATGGTGCACTGCTTTGTACTTGGCACTTTATAAACAGATATGGTCTCTGCCTTAAGGAGCTCAAGGCTTGACAAGACAAGACAGGCAATGAGAGGGGACTCCAAGGTACCTGGAAGGAGGACCTTTCCCAAAAGCACATGGGCGGTCAGTGCCAGCACGGTCTCTCAATTTCCAGCCTGCGCCCTACTCACCAGATTGCACCACTTCCCCTGTAAATTTTGGGCTTCCAAAAGGGCCTGCAGGAGTTGGGAAGAACTCAGCAAGCCCCAATATGAGTAGTGACCTACCTAAATCGCAATATCGTGGATCTCACAGAAACCACAAAAAACAGCGCAGTCCATGATCGCTGCAATCACCAGGAAATCCGGCACCGGCCACGATTTCCTGCAAAATCAACCAAAACCAAAAAAAAGTGGCAGAGACATGGACTGAGGGCAGGTGCCCTCCACCGATTGGTAGCGAGGGGCAGGGCCGCCGGGGCCCCTCTGCTGATCAGTGGCGAGGAGCAGAGCCACTGCAAAATGGCTCTGTGCGTTGCCAGTTGGCCCTGAAAAACCTTTTGTCTACCGCGGCTTAGGTAGGTCCCTAAATATGAGCAACTTAGAAAACTCTCCCCCATCGGTGATTTTGTATGGCTCAGAGATTCCCTGCCCCAGTAGCTCAAGATGAAAGAGGGGTCTCCAAGCACCTTCCAGAGAAATGGGTGGTTCAGTTTACCCAAAGCTTTTTACCAATGTACATCCAATTAGCTTCTTTTCCAGGCAACCTCACCCCTGACGCCAAGGCCCTTCCCACACAGGGATGACAACCTGTCTGCTCCACCCTGCCCACGCTCCTTCAATGCAGAAGACATGGACTGCAATGGAAGAAGCAAACACGTCTCCGTACATCACCATGCCCAGGGGCTATAATATGTAAGCTAGGTAAATCCTCTCAATTTTCATGGCAAGTGCCTGGAGAGCAAGTGGAGCCATTCATGCTTATTCCTTTTAAACTGATGCTTTCTTGCCAAGATTCCTGCTCGCTTTTCCTGCTGCGTCCCACTCTTGCACCCCCTCAGCTCAGACGCACTGAATCAGCCCTGCAGAGATACCTGAAGAAGTGCAATTGCAGCTCAGTGCAGGGATATGAATCAAAGAGAGTCTACCTTGGTGCGACCTGTGTACCGAGGGGACTAGGCAAAGGTGCATATCGTACCAGTTTGGGCTTGGCTCTGACTGTAGGATCACCATCTTCAGCAGTTGGTCACAACTCTGTCGGATTCCTTGGATTTTAGTATTACCAGCTAGACAACAGGATCTGAAGGAACAACAGGTGGTGTGTGATCCCATGCTGCCTTTTACTTTGGGCAATCCCATACACCGCTGCAAAGTGGTGTGGTGACGAAACCATATTCTTCCCGCACTTCCTCCAGGAAAAACCCCACCGCAAGATCACAGGTAACAAGCCAGCCCCTCTGTACAGGGGTGGTCTAAGACTGTGGAATAAACTGAACTGTCCCAGGAACTCTGGAGCATCACAAAGCTCCCCGATTTTGCTCCACGCGCTAGGTGCGTCTCTCCAACCTGCCTTCTGCAACAGGCATCGCACAGATGGTTAAAGCCAAAAGAAAACCCTACCACAGCGAAACTCTCCATGATGCACACAAACCTTCTCCAAAAGAGGCAGAGAGAGAATGAACCGCACTGGACAAGTGTTAGATATTTTACTTCTAGTGCACTTGGTATGTGGCTTAGGTAGGACCAAAAGGGCAGTACAAGAACATATGTGGAACAGAGGAGAAAAGAGAAAAGCAGAAGAAAGTCAGCAGCACTGTCCTTTGAAATAAAGCAATCACTTCTTGCTGCTGTTCCTGTTTTAATTTGGCATAAAATCAATTTGTTCCAGTGACTAAGTTTCCAGCATTTTGTCTATAGAATGGAATTGAAAGGCTAAGGGAGGGCAGCCAGCATGTTTCAGGACCTTTGCCTTTTCAGATGCAACTATTTTCCAAATCAGATCCAGCCCATCTGGAAGTCTGTGTCCCTAGAGCAAGCAGGCTGGAAGATACAGAGAGTAGTCTCCAAACAATATGGAGAATTGGCTGGAGAGGGAAGGTGGATGTGTCCTGGGCTGTCAAAATCAAGATTTTCCATGGATGACTAGATGAGCATG
>NW_005842212.1:1041913-1046694 GCF_000455745.1 Alligator sinensis | reverse complement strand
GTAGGGAAAATGCCAGACATCATTTGAAAGAGAAAGTATCTTCCCTGACATCGGGTTAGTAAGAAATGGGGTTGAAGTCTTCATTGCCAGACTTCACCTGAAACACTGGAACACAGGATATGCAAGAGCCATTCGTAGGCGGGGGAGTTTACCCAGTGCTCCCAACAGATAAAAGCAAGAAGATACCTCAAGTTGTGTGAAATAGGATGACTAATAATCCTAAAAGACAGGCTGTGAGCCCTGCTGTGCTGTGCATCCATGTTAAGACTGTTTTAATTTTCATTTACAGGCCATCAGGCATGTTCAGCAAGTTGGATTTTTGCTACGAATCCCTGAAATGAGGGGAAAATGTAAAATACGTAAAGGGAACAAATGAAATGATTTGGGCCAGATTCTGCTCTCATTTAATTCACTTGATGCAACTCCAACTGATATCAAATGCCAGACTGTCACTAGCTTCAGTGGAAGCTGGATAAGGCCGTATGGCATCAATGCAGAAAGGATTCCTATTAAGGACACTGCCTAAGCATATGCATAGCTTGAAACACCATGCTTGAACTCCACTGAAGTCAACGGGATGGAAGCACATGCTTAAAACTAAGCACATACTGTACTTAAGTGCTGCCCGTAAAAAAAACCACAACTGGAGCTGCGTCAGAGAGAGGAGAAGGAGGCCTTTCCATCTCAGGGGACTGCACCAGCAGCATCACTTTTCCAGGGCAACATTAGGCTTGTCTGGTTCGGTCTGATTTTTATTTATCTTTTTCCATTCTGTGGGTGAGGTTTGTCAGATTTCCAGCTGCTCAGAGCCTCACTTCTCGCACTGAAATGGCCACAAAATAACCAAGAAAGTGTTTGCAATAAAATAAAACAGTCACTTACCCCTCAGCAAGTCATTTATCTCAGGCCGGAACGCCAGGGTAATAACTGGGATTAAAGATAAAGCAGTCAAGATAAAATAAAGGTAAATCAATCACTATATTAGGGTATTTGAAGAATCATTTGCATACACTTAAAAAGTATCATATTTGCTATTAAGCCCAGCTGCAGCTCCGAGTCCTGAAATCATAAATATTCATCAAATAACCTTTTAGCAAAACTCAGCGGCTGTGATGGTAGCCAGCTACTGAATTCAATCTAATTGAAAACGTGAGAAATAATGAAACTATTGTAGGTCTGTCTCTTCATTAAATCAATGTGTAAATTTGCATAGATTAATTTGTGTCAAATGAATCATTTCGCTCTTGGCTCAGACCCAATTGGAGCTGTGATCAATAGCCTGTTTTAATTCCAGTCTGGAGTTTGTTCTTCCACACTGGTCGGCATCTTAAGGTATTTGAGGCATAAGCAACCCAAGCTAAAGACGATGTTGTATATTCCCAGTTCTTGTCACAAGAAACACTACGTGCTATTTAAAAATACGAATCAAGCCATCTCATAGGCCTGGGGAACCAAGACCTGATTTATACCTGGGGCGTCTACACGTGATGCTACAACACCGTAGCAGTGCACTATGGCGATGTAGGATCCACACATGTCTACGCATGAGTAGCAGCCACTTTGCTGTAGTGGCACACTCCCCCGCTATAGCGCACCGCTATGGCAAAGTAGTTGCTAAAAATAACCGTGCACAGCACGCACAGCACAGTACGAGCTGTTACTGTGCCATGATTCAGTACTTCCAAAAGTACACACTAAATCACGACACAGTAACAAAAGTGCCATAAAGGCACGTGTAGATGTGCCCCTTTACAAGTGAAATTGTGTTTTAAGCTCAAAATCCTCAGTTGTGTCAAGCTCAGCAAGAGAAGTGGGTGAGCAAACTACTTTGCCAACTCCTTCAGGACCAGAACTTCTGGGGCTGAAACAGCCTAGGCGATAGTTTAAGTTATGCTGGCTATAGTCGTCCCTTGGGTTAGGGACAGAAATTACACACAAACTGGTATACATGATTAGAAACCATCTCAAATCAGATCGGAAACCCAACAGAAGTTCAGTGCACGTAAACCACTTTCAAAATGGCCGAACTGGTTCAAGATAAACCTGGATGGATGTAGTATCAGACTTAACTGATTTAGGTTAAATCGGTTTATTGAACTTCTGTCCTAGATCCCCTCCAGATTTAAGCTAACTCAGTCCCACAGCATCCCAGGATGCTTTGAACCTCCCTTGCAAGCCCCCACCTTGCAGGGCGGGCAAGCTATCCTTGGCCCAAGCTGTCTGCTACAGCCCAGCAGGAAGGTGTGCTCTAGCACCCCCTCCAGTTTCTGGCCTGGACCACTGCAGGCATGTGGCTGCATTTCTGGAATCAAACGTGAATGTCTCTTCACTTGCCTATTGGTTCAATCTACGCAGCTTAGACTAATCTGCAAAGACTGAAGCGATTCAGCCTTGGGTTTTTTGGCCGTCTGTCCTTAGCCCTAAAGACCACTCCATTTGTTAGAGAGTGAGTGAGTGGAGTCAGTGTATTGTGGCCCTACCTTTCCTCTCCTTGGACATGCCCCAGCCCATCATGTCCCCGCTAAGCCCATCATGCCCCACTTGTATAGGATGCATGTCAAAGTGGAAAGCTGACCAAGATGCCTCCATCCCACATGAGGAAAAAGCCATCTCTGCCTATAGAGCAATCTTCCAGGCCCTTTTTGCTGTCTGAAGTGCCAAACTAGGACAGACGTTAGCTCTGAATCTGAGTCTGTTCTGAAGACTGGATTCAGAGCTCAGCTGCACTGCTGCAAGTCCAGGATCATATACTTAGCAGGATGGCTGAGACTATACCTATTCTCCATCATGCACTGCATTTCCTCCAACATATCTAATTCTGACAATATTGCAAAAAAATTAATATACATGAATCCAAATTGTCTCTTCAGTTACAGCAGGGCTGTCCCATTGTCTTTCCAAAGGATGCACAGGTGCAACAGAAGAGTATGTGCCCCAGGAGAGTTTAAAAATTAAAGGGAAAATAAGAGATTTCACATCAAAGGGCATATAATACCCTAAGTGCCTTTCTAAGAGTCCAGCCGGCTGGCTATTTGTCAGGGCAGCAATCAATCTTCCAACTTTTGGTTATCTTAAATTAACAAAAGGAAGGGAACAGGGAGACCATTTAAATTTGAACCTGGTTTTATTTAGTTTAACCTATGTTTTTGCATTTAGGTTTTAATTCAGGGCATTTGACTAATCAAACAAAGACCATCTGCTACTGTTCTGTCTCCTGCTGATCTGCATTGCCTGAAGTTAGCAACATGCTTCTAGGCTGAAGTCTCACACCGTCTCTTCCTCTGTCAGCTGACCCACCGCAAATCTGTTCTTTTTACCCAAAGTACAGTAGCAGGACATTATTTAATGTGTGACCAAGTGACATCAGGATAGCTACAGCGTTGGAAAGCGTGTATCAATAAACATGGCACGTACAACAGTCAATTACACATTGAACATTAGCATAAAAACACTATTTAGCTTTAAAAAAATCTAACTCTTCAATGAGGCAATTGAAATACTTCCAGGAGTGAAAAGCAATTTTAGCTTCTTTGCTCTTAATTTACTCTTTGTAGTAATGATGGGCTTTCTGCAATTATGTACTCTGGGAATTTTCACATTCTGCAATGGGCCCAAAATTAAGAGGTGCCTCAACATGATGGGCTAAACTGACTTCAGTGGTGCTATGCCAATTTAACAGGAGCTGAGAGTTTGTCCTCCAAATAGGTCGCATGGAGTTACTTAAGGACAGGGGTTTTCTAGTTTGTGTTAAATGACCTAAATGGCTTGTTGTAATTAAAAACAAGATTCACCCGTTGGCAAAGGGCCTAGTCACTATTTCTCGAGCCCATCTTTAAGTGGCATATAGGTCAATGAGCCTCCTGCAAAGGATACATTTCATCCTAGCAAGACTACATACTGGATCCCATAGACATTGCGTGGGACTGGGCCTCAGAACCACAAGTTTCAAGAGATCCTTACTTTGGCACCAAATTAAGCATTCAGATTTCCAGAAGAGGTCAGTGTGTTGGATGTGAAATCTTTCTTAAAAACCTGGGTTTTTAGCAAAAAATGTCGCTGGGAACTGAGCATTTTGCAAGTCTGGTCCAGGACACACAAAGGAAATATCATAGATGTGACAAGACCTCCAAGACCAGGTATTACCATCATGAGTAGAAAGCAAATGTAAGAATAGAAAAAAACCATATCGCAGAAATAGTTGAGTTGGCCTGGTTATTTATTGCCAACCCTCTTTTTGAATACATTGGAACAGGGGAAATTATGTCTGCTGCTACCATTGCAGGGTATGGCTTGTAATCTTAAACGCATGCAAGTACAATTCAGATTTTAGGTGTGTTGAATTGTGTGGGGAGTTTTGGATAAGAGTGTGGGCCTTGTTCAGATGGCACAATAATATCCCCTGATTGTGCATGAGGGTGACTAGTCTCAGACCATTAAATGGGCTGGACTCCCTCGGGAGACACTCGCCTCACAGGTGTTCAAGGCCAACACCAGATTTATGGGGCACTCAAGTCCTACTTACGTCTTGTAGAATAGGTTATGTGCTGCCTTCCTGTGCGAGAAGGAAGTAAGACAGCCTGAATACTCCTGGCATTGGCCAAGGACTGAAATGAGAGAGAGAGAGAGAGCAAGTAAGACCTGGAATTAAAAGCAAGGGTGAAACACCTCTAAAGAAGCTAATTAAAAGTCTCTGAGAAAATTACTGCTATTTTTGTTACAGCACATGCAATGGGCCCCAGTGTGCTAGGCGCTGTACACACAACATGAAATGGTCCCTGCCC
>NW_005842212.1:1032188-1041903 GCF_000455745.1 Alligator sinensis | reverse complement strand
TACAAAGCAAAGCAAGGAAGACATCCGGGTGCCCTGAATCATAGACAAATGCCTTAGCCATTGAACCCATCTTTGAAAAGCAGACTCGGAGGTATCCACAAAGAGGGATACGACTTAGTGCCAAAAAGGCCCTTTGGGTTTGGCTCCATGACAGGGCCGTGAGTGAGAGTGGTGCTCTCAGGACTGCTGGCTTAAGTCTTCCACGACGGAGTTTTCTCATGGTTTTGTCTGTACTCACATCTGCACAGTTTTGGATGCATCAGTGACAAAGGGTACGATGACGCCCTGGTTCTGCCGGCCAGTTCGAGTGGCCAAGGTCTGGAACGGGCTCCCAAGGGAGGTGGTGCTCTCCCCTACCCTGGGGGTCTTCAAGAGGAGGTTAGATAACCATCTAGCTGGGGTCATCTAGACCCAGCAGTCTTTCCTGCCTATGCAGGGGGTCGGACTCGATGATCTATTGAGGTCCCTTCCGACCCTAGCATCTATGAATCTATGAAGGCTGACAGTCAAAGTACAGGAAAGGTGCATTCGTTTGAAACGTGACAGCAATGAAAACTCAAGGGAAAAGAAGAAATGGGCACATTTCCTGCAATTCACTGGTTCTCATGACATAAACATCCAATCAAACAAGGCCCTGAGCCGCGATGAGTTACCTACAGGTTGGCGTGTCCCAGCTCCTGATCAGATCTCTACTGGTTCCAATGGAGCTTCATAGAAATGCAGAGATCGGCCCACACACTGCTCATAGCAGGACTAGGACAAAAGCCTCCGAGTGTCCTGAATAACAAGCATCTTCCAGTTATAAATGCCAAGACAATAAAGCCGAATGTCATTTTAGCACGTGCAAATTTAATACACGACAGGGCAAACTACACGTTGGATCAGCAAGATTCCAGTGATATTGGATCGACTTGGCCAACAAGACAGCTTAAAAAATGAGGCCTTTATTAAGAGAGCAATACAGACACTGCATTTCAAACAGGCTGGACTACCCACCATTTCACTGCAGCTCTGCTGAGGCTGAGTCAGCTACCGGAGCCTGTTCTGGACCAGGCAAGATTATATCAGTGGAGACATTTTTTGCCTTTAGGGGACACGTTCTCCTCCCTGTAATATGAGCGTTGAACAAATCTGACAGACCCCTGCTAGCCTCAGAACAGAGACTTTTGAATTCCCCAACAAAATGGAGCTTCGAGTAACAAGACAACAGAAACTGTAGGATGCAAGTCCCTCACAGACACTAAATATATCCTGGGGTAAAGAAAGATTATCACCTCATTTTACAGATGAAGAACTGAAACAGAGATGAGGAGACCTGCCCAAGG
The DNA here is from genome assembly GCF_000455745.1 of Alligator sinensis. Classification (NCBI taxonomy): domain Eukaryota; kingdom Metazoa; phylum Chordata; order Crocodylia; family Alligatoridae; genus Alligator; species Alligator sinensis. Next base: position 1,040,578 of record NW_005842212.1, on the reverse strand, counting down.
TCAGACAACCAAACTTCAGAAGAGCTGGAAGATGAACCCAAATCTCAAGTCCCCGTCCAGTGTCGACACAAGGACACAATCTCGTGCTCCTTCATCCCCTGCTGTCTCACCCACTCTTCCCCTTCCCTGATGTTTTTCTACATGCAATTCCTATGCCTGTCTTTCCTGGCAAGTGTTTTTAACAAGGCATTGGTTACGTTTAGGATATGCCATAAAATATACATGGAAGATCAATGACCTTTTCTGAGCTTATCATCTATTAATCGATGATAATCGAGTCCAACTTCCTGCCTAGCACAGGCCGCCGGACCTCACCAAGTCACTCCTGCACTGAGTCTATAACTTTTGTTGAGCTCGGAAATATTTTTGTAGGAAGACATCCAGTCTCGGAGGCAGCAAGCGGCAGCAAATCCACACTCTCTTTAGGTCAGAAGCTGTTGTGGCTTTAACATTTCTTAATTAATTGCCACTGCACAGATTTAAATGTTGAATTAACAGTTTGCAATGTTTCCTTTGCTTTTTTTTTTTATTATTATTATTATTACCCACGTTGATTAGAAGTACAATTTCAGTAAGCTCCTCAGTGAAGTGACTGCAGAAGGCAGAGTTCTCACTTCTGCAACTGCTATTGTTCGCTTGGAGATGATTTTCACCCCAAGGCTAGTTGCGAGCACCTGGAATCAGGCTGTGATAATGGAAACTGTCCTCCCACCTCAACTGTCACTTCTGCTTTTAGTGGAAGCAATAATGCTGTAACTGTGCAACAGCTCAATGGTTGGTAATATGGCATACGCTCATTTTCCATGACAAAAAGGCATAGTAATAGCAAGCAGCACTGCAAGACATTTATAATATATTGAAACAGGGATAACTTTATTGGGACTGGCTCTTATTATGGGGTAATACGATTCCTTCTTGCACTACACGAGTGTCTAATAATTGGAAACATAATAGAGAAGACGGTAATTGGGCTGGCTGGAGTCTTTTACAAAACGCAATTATCAGAAGCCAAGAGCCTGTTTATTTTCTTACTGATGCCAGTGTAAATCGTAAGTCGGTAAACTTGCACTCATGTAAGTGAGATCAGGCCACGTGGAAGGCCTAATAAGCCACACTTTGAAGGTGCAACAAATGCCTCAATTTATACTGTTTGGCTGCTTCTTCAGCAGAGACATTTTGACCCTGGGTGATCTACTGATATTTTGACATTTCAATGTTTAACCAGTCTAATGGCTGTGTAGAGGCACGATATTTTTAGAACACAGTACAAAAAGCCTGGCGCTGTACAATGCTAATTCCAGCTTGTTTTGTGACTGGGACAGAGCCCTGAACAGCCCCCAGTGGAGGAATCAGACCAGGACTATACAGATCAAGCCCAGGCCTACTACTAGTGTGTGAAGTTGCACGAGCCCAGGTCATTGCTCTGGCCTGCTTTGCGCCACCGTTGTGGAACAAGTATGCTAACGAGGAAGTCATTATTCCTCCTGCCTCTTTGTATGGGGGTAAATGGTTCACATGCAGAGTATCGCCCCTACAGCTCTGCAAGGAAGGGGCCTGTTGAGAGAAAGATAGACATGGTATCTTGCTGGCTGTCGTATCACTGGAGCTCCTGACAGCAGAGAAAGCAAACCTCTGCTCAGCGAGACGGAGCCCTGTTCTCAAATCTAGACACAGAGCTCGGAAAAGGATCGTCTAAGAGGAACCTGGATGTACAGGCTTAGTTTAGCCACTGTCCTGGGTTGTTCTAGAGCTGGACTGAAGCAATTTCGTGGGGCAAACAAAACACACCAAGCCACACTGAGTTTGGGGAAAAGTTTGCTCCTCCTCCCTCATCTCTTTCCCCTCCCACAACACCCAGGCTAGGGACAGAATTTAAACATAAACCAGTATAAGTGATTGGGAACTGGTTCAAATCTGTAACACCGCAGAAGTTCAGTCCACATAAACCACTTTCAAAATGGCCAAAACCGGTTTAAGATAAACCTGGATGATGTGGTATCAGACTTAACTGATTTAGGTTAAATCAGTTTATTGAACTTCTGTCCCAGATCCCCTCCAGATGCAAATTAACTCACAGGCCCCCAGCATCCCAGGAGGCTTTGCAGCTCCCCCGTCATCCCCCTCGCAGGGTGGGTGGGCTAGCCTTAGCCCAAGCTGTCTGCTTCAGCCAAACAGAGGTGTGCCCTAGCGCCCCCTGGCTTCTGACCTGGGCCACTGAGGCACGTGGCTGCATTTCCAGAATTAAAGGTGAATGTCTGTTCACTGACTTATCAGTTCAATCTACACAGCTTAGACTAATCTGCGAAGACTGAATCAATTCAACCTAGGCTTTTTGAGTGTCTGCACTTAGCCCCAAAATCCAGGCGCTATGGCCTAGTCCTCTTCTGACATCAACGCAAGTCACGAGTAGCTCCAGGGGAGCCAATCAAGGTAAAAAACTCTTTGTAAGATATGGATGAGGACTCAGCAGCTAGGGTTAGATATTTAATGTAATTTAGGATTATTGAAAAAGAGGTCAAGAGATTGGCCTTCATACATCTCCTAGTCTAAGGTATAAAGTATCCCCTTTTAAAAAAGTGATACCCCACCCCTTACAGGCAGTGACAGGCTAAAATACAACCGGAATAAGGAGGCAGAGTCTAAGAGTCATTTGTCTTTCACACCCGAGCGTCTTCCCCTAGGCAGTATCTCCTTCAGAAGAGCTCAGTACACTAGATGCCAGACCCTTCGGAGAATCTGGGCATGTACATCCCAATTGGAGTTGCTGGGCTAGTATAGCAAAAGTGCTGAGCACCCAGCAAGTGCAATGGAAAACTCACAGGAGGAACAACCCCAAGATCAGGCTAATTTTTCTTCTTTCTAGCCTGCTGACACAATATATAATTATTCTGGGTAATTAACCTAGGTAGGAAGAGTGGAAAGTATTTTCCAGGAGTAAATTGAATTAGCCTGACTGTTTATCCCCAAGCCTCTTTCTACATGCATTAAAACAAGAGAAACTCTTTTGGCTGCCACTATCATAGAATGCAGCATGTAATCGTAGATACATGCTAATTTAACTCAGATCGTATATCGTAACATTCTGCGAAGAGTTTGGGACAGAAGTTCAAGCCTTGCTCAGACAACATGATATCTTCCCTTGATTGTGCTCAAGGGCTAATCTGAAATAATAAAAAGGCTGAGCCTCCATCTTGAGACACTTCTTTCCTCATTCCCTATGCTCCAAGGGTGCAATTCATCATGGCTAAGGACAGAAGTTACACATAAACCGGTTTAAGTGATCAGAAACTGGATTAACCTGTAACAGGATAGAAAGTCAGTGCACATAAACCAGTTTCAAAATGGCTGAACCTGGTTTAAGATAAACCTGGTTGAATGTAGTATCAGACTGAACTGATTTAGGTCAAACTGGTTTATGAAACTTCTGTCCCAGACCCCTTCCTGGTTTACGTTAAATCAGAGTCCCCCAGCATCCCAGCATGCTTTTCAGCCCTGGCTGGGCTGTGCCATCTGCTCCAGAGAGCAGGGCTAGCCCTGCCCCTCTGCTCTCTAGTTGGAGAAGTGAGAGCTAGGGCTGGCTCACTGGTCTCACTGCCCCCCCAAGCAAACCCCTGCTGGGGTCTGGGGCTAAGGAGAGGGTGAAGCTTCTCTTCCCCCGAGTACGGAGCTGCCTTGCCCTGCTCGCTTAGTGCTGGCTGGGACTGTGGACTGCAAATCCCAGAGGCACCTGGAAGCAGGAAGAGGAAGTGATGAGCAACCCTGCGGAGTCCTGATACTGTGAGCCTGGACTGCAAATCCCAGAGACTTCAGGGGCAGCAGGACGAGGAAGCAAACACACAGCCCATGTTGGTTACATGCCAGAGAGCCATGCTGTAGCACCTTCCAGCTTCTGGCTTGAGCCACTGCAGGCATGTAGCTGCATTTCTTGAATCAAAAATGAATGTCTGTTCATTTGCTTATTGGTTCAATCTTTGCAGCTTAGACTAACTTGCAAAGACTGAATCAATTCAGCCTCGGGCTTTTTGACTGTCTGTACTTAGCCCGTAAGTGGAAAGCCAACAAAAGACCAATGCAGCATGAACTCCCAGCATTGGCAGGAAGAGGGTACCCCAATAGAGCACTCCCCTGTGTCCTAGAGCAATCTGAGTGCAAGTAACCCACTTTTGCCTCATCTCCTGCCCAACCTACTTGGAAACAAAACATTGGCAATGGGAACATTCAGCATTAACTTAACCGACGAGTCACTTTTTACCTGAGAGCTAAGAAATATTCGAGTTGCAATGGAGCATCATAAAAGCCTATAACAACATCATCACAGAAGAGGGGAAAAACCAAACAGGCACTGAACGAGATGCTTTCCCCTTGTTTTATGGATGCCTATTGCACATTATATAGCATCCTCTGGGAGGTCATGAGCAAAAGGATGAAGAACAGGGAGAGAAACAGAGTAGCTGACAGTGGTGCTGGACTATTAATCAGGTGACAGAGTGTCGCACCTTGCTGAGTGCTGCTGTCAGGGGAGACTGAGCAGTGTCAGCCTAAAAGACTGGCTGGGTATGTTTAAGAGCTTTAAGGAGCCAAGCATGGTCACATTTAGCTCTAGAAATCGGGAGCAGAGGGTCCGATGCCAGTGGCAAAACTCTTCGAAACATCGGGTGCATCTTGCTGCGCTATGGAGCAGTTAGACTGGCTAAAATCGAGACAGCAGATGACCTGGTTTCCAACACCACACTGATCCTCACTATTTTATCAACAGCGACACATTTGCTGGAGCTACAGGACAGCGCACACATGCAGAATTAAAGCACGAGCACGACAGCAACCACATTCCTCTGGGAGGTCTTCTTTCAATCTCAGTAAGAAAAATGAAACACGAACAAAAGACTCCCTCCGATAATGCAAATCCAACTGTGAATGCTGGATTCCTGGAAACACAAGGCAGGTCTCTCCAGGGGAGATTTCCGTTTTCAAGTGACATTTAAAGACCACCTTTGTCTTTCAGATACAGAAGCCGCACAGTACTATGAATGATTGGAGCCGATGCGGCACCTTCCACTGAGAATCCTAACGTGCCCAGCAGACAGTCAAGGGGAGGGGGGTGTTTCTAAAGTGTCTCCAGGAGCTTAGGCACACGGGTCACACTGGAAGTCTTCTCTGCTTTTGGACCAATCTGGTCCTCAGTTGGACTTGCAAGAGTACCACACGGGCAAGGACGGCATTGTCCTCAGTGTATGGACGGGGAGGCAGAGGCCTCGAGTGTTTTCAAACACAGGGGCCTGAAATAAGGCATCCAAAACCAGTTTCAGTTACTTAAATAAAGCTCGCTTGCTCTTCAAAGGGGCTCCCATAGAAATCCCTCTTATTTGATTCCTATTTATCTGGGATTTAGCCCTATTTATAGCTTTTATTACAATGAAGTTCATCTCCTGCCCCTTAGGAACAAGAGCGATCTTTAGCAGGCAGTCATAAAAAGAAACATCCCTAACTGTGCCCCCCATGAAAAACATATAGTAGCACTACTATGTTGAATATCACATGTCCATTGCCTGACTCAGCTCCATCCCAGGGCAGCCATGTGCTCAATGAAAACCAGCCTCCCCACAAACTTACAGCCAGGCACTGTTTCGGAGAGCTGGCCATGTAGATGCCCCATCTATATCGCGGAGTACAATCTAGGGTAAATTACTCTGTAGTCATCGTGGTGATGCACCCCTGGAGACCCAGGGCCTCAGTCTCCTTCTCCTTGCACACACACAAACATTATATATATATATATGCATACACACATGTATGCACACACACACACATTATATGCATATATACACACACACGTACACATATACTATATACGCATACATCTACACATGTGTACATACCACAAGCTTTCACGAGCGGACTCTCACTTCATCACCCCATGCTGTGCAAGGACGTGCTCTGTAAGGAGCAGGCACAAATTAATGCTAAGTTATAATTGAATTTAGATGCAGTTACTTACTGGATTCCCTAAAGAGCACAGCGCAATGGCTGCAGTTACAATATTTGCTAGAAGAATAATGATTTGCTACATCCTACAGAAGGCTGATCCAGTAACTTTGTTAGGCAAGACTGGAGCACTGCATTGTGCTGTGAGCAACGTGTGGTTCCAGGCTGGCACAGGACTAATTATATATTTTGTCAGCAGGCTAGAAAGAAGCCTTGGGATGTATTTTTTTGGCCCATGCATCAAAACAGCATGCTTGTTATTCTGATCCAAACAGTTAGATCCTAAGACATTTTTTATCCGCTTTCATATTTTATATTGTAAAAAAACCCAGCATTTCCATGCAAATGACTGTGATGAGAGAAAAATTAGGGAAATCTCAGATAACGGGGAAAAATGGCGCTTCTAGTGCAATTTAGAGTACATGCATCGTTAACGTATCTAAATGAATCAATAGAGAACAAACGTCCTGCATGCTGACGACTGCTGTGATCGATAACAGAATATGTATTACGATAAATACATTTTAAAAAGTCCTTATAGATTGTAGTGTTGGCCCAGTTCATCGACAGCGGTCTCATAATTAACTCTCAAGAATATGAATCAATCTCTTCCTCCAATACTTGTTTATCCTGAAAAATTGTAGCCAAGGAAAGAGCTGTCAGATTAGCAGGACCTAAAACGATCCCCCAGTTTCTGAAGTCTGCTGAAGTAAACGGGTCTCTTCTCTTCCCCTAAGTCTAACAGTCTAGATCATGCCATCAGAGCCAACTGCTCCTCCGGGAGCGATGTAAGGAAGCTCTACGAATTAAGGACCTTTCTTCACATGTCACCTCCCCTAGGCAGGCAGTATGGGCCTGATCCATTAGCCCTTTCAAATCAGTAGGAAAAGACCCCCTGACTTCACTGGGCTTTGGTTAGATTCTGGTTAAGACAAACAGGGATTGTCCTGATGCACCCTCATTTGCCAGAGCTCCTTTTAACTGAGTTTGCTCTAAATAATTAACTGCACAACAGAAATGTCCCTCCTTCAGCAGCAGCGAGCCCCGTGCATTTCATCGGGACACGTCCTCTTGTGCAGCAGCAGGACTAGGGGTGCACGAGGGGGGAACCAGCCGCATGCACCAACTTAGGAGGAGTGCAAGTGTTTGTGCAGAGGTAGCTAAATTAGCCCCCCAGCATTGCTCTTGCAGCAGCAGCACCCGGCTTCACAGACCCCCTGCTGCTGCTGTAAAAGCAACACCTGGGTCAGGCAGACCACACGACAGCGGCACCAGCAGCAGGAGCAGCAGCTGGGGACTGGTTTTGTGTCCCCAGCATAGGTAAGACTCCTGCGGCGCCTCCCTCCTGCTCAGGACCCGCACCCCTTTGGTGCTCTCTCCACTTACACCCTGTCCCCCCTTGCTCTCCTGAAAGGTTTGCCCAGGCCTCTGCTCTCGAGTCTCCAGGGACAGGGTTTTAAAACAAAAAACACATCTTTCCTCCTTAGGCAGACAAGGTTCTTTGGGTGAATCTGATATCTTTTATTAGACCAACTTAAATAGTTGGAAAAAAATTTTTTAGCAAACTTTCAGGTTTAAAACCCCTTCGTCAGGCTGAGCAAGCCTCTGCAGTTGTTCTTCCTGGATGGAATGAATAGTAAAGATGCCAGAGGCTGGGCTGGTATGTGTGCATCTTTAAGTTAAGGATGGGATTTTCTAGAAAGCCTCCAGGAATGACATGCCCAGTTCCCAATGGAGTTCAACAGGACTTAGGCAACCAGCAGGGAGATCGTGCCCAGGGGACATCAACATGGGTTCATCAAAGACAGGTGCTGCCAGACAACCTGATGGCCTTTTATGACCAGGTAACTAAATCCCTGGATGATGGTGTCACCGTGGACGTAGTCTTTCTAGACTTTAAGAAGGCCTTTGACACCGTCTCTCACCCTATTCTCACTAATAAATTGAGCGACTGTGGCATTGATGCCTACACAGTTGGATGGGTCAGAAACTGATTGATGGGCGCACCCAGAGAGCGGTGGTGGACAGGCCATACTTGACCTGGCGGGATGTGAATAGTGGGGTCCCCCAGGGCTCAGTCCTGGGGCCTACACTGTTCAATATCTTCATCAGCAACTTGGACGAAGGGGTGGAAAACACGTTGCCCAAGTTTGCCGATGACACGAAGATGTGGGGAGAGGTAGGCACGCTCGAAGGGAGAGAGAGGCTGCAATTAGATTTAGACAGACTACAGAAGTGGCAGATGGTAATAGGATGGGCCTCAATGTGGATAAGCGCAGGGTGCTGCACCTGGGGAGAAGGACTTCATACAAGCTGGGGAGCTCCCCTCTTAAGAGCACAGAGGTGGAAAGGGATCTTGGAGTCATTATTGACTCCAAGATGAACATGAGCCGCCAATGCCAGACCAC